>NW_014013028.1:3672-24779 GCF_000611645.1 Monoraphidium neglectum
CCCCCCCGCCAAAATGGTGATTGCCCTTGCCAGTGTTTTTGAGGTGGAGCGTCCCACCACTGCTGCGGAGGTCAACGCGCTGCTCAAGGTGAGGGGCAGCCCCTGCAGGGGTCCACCGCATGTGGCAGTGCGGGGCTCCTGGCTGTGATAGGCCCCAACTTAAGGGAAGACGGCAGCCGTCGCGCTCCCCTGCACTCCCACTTTACATATCTACTTAAATCCCAAAGCGTGCTTGCAGCGTGCTGCTGTTGCCACCTGCTGCAGGGCCAAGATTGGCCACGGGTCCAGGGTCTTTGCCTTGCACGCCCACGGATCACATCAAGCGGTCCTCCTGCCCACCCCCCACCCGCCAAACCTGTCTGCCCACCCACAGGAGGCGAGCAGCAGCTACCTGTCTGGCATCCTAGGCTTTGAGGAGCGGCCCCTGGTGTCCACTGACTACGTCAACGACCTGCGGTCGTCCATCGTGGACGCAGACTGCACGCAGGTGGGGCTGAAGGCAGGAGCAAAGGGGTCGACCCCCACGACGTTTCAGGGGCCGCAGACCGCGGCTCTGAAGGGCGTGCGGTCGTGACGAGAGGCCAGGTCTTGCACGTTGCCCTGCAGGCATTTCGCTGGCAGTTTGTGCATCTCCATATGATGCTGTGTGTGGTGAACCTGCTGCTGGATGCCTGGGTCCTTAGCCCCCTCCCACCACCCCCCCTGTGGCCCGGCAGGTCATTGACGGCACCCTGGTCAAGATCTACGCCTGGTACGACAACGAGGCCGGCTACAGCGCACGGCTGGTGGACCTCGCCGCCCTCGTGGTGGACAAGGGGGTGTGAGCGCCCACAGGGCTGGGCTTGGCGCGCTGTGACAAATGCTGCGCGCGCTTGCAGAACCGACACTGAGGGATTTAGGGACGAACAGGCATGCCACGCCCGGGCCCAGGGCGACTGGCACTATGTCGGGAGTGGGGCGAGGTCGATCGACCGCTGGAGCAGGTTGGCCCCGCGCACTCCCTTACCTTGACCAACAACGATGCGGTGTCCTGGGCGCCGGCGGCGCCCGTGCGCGGCCCTTGGCGGCGCCAGCCTGGCCTTGGCGTCCTGCGCTGGGTAGCCGGCCACGTGCAGGTGATAGATCGCGCATGCTGACGCGCTGTGCAAGCGCTGCCGGGAACAAAAGACACGTGCAGCTCTGTGCCTGGCGCGACAAAGGTTTACAGCATAAGCGTGGTTGTTTTGTGCGTCGCATTGAATTTAATAGGGGTGCAGTATAGCCTTGTGTGGCCCGTCCCTGAAGGTTGGGTGAAGGTTGAACAATTTGAAAACAGGGAGCCCTTGTCGGTTCGAAACTGCATTGGGAGCGGCCACGACCGCGCTCAGGTCGGGACCGTTGTTCGGGCATCGTCAAGAAAAACAGAGCAGTAAACCAGTGATAGGAGTTGAGACCGAGCCCGTCAGTGCGGCCGCAACCACAAGGGTTGTTCAAGGGCCATCGCCGCTCGGGGTTAACCGGTTCAGGCAGGTTGCAGATGGATGGGACCACCCTGCAGCATACAGGGCTGCAACAATCAAATGGATGCAGGCTCTGCCAGCAGCTTCAAGCCAAAGGCCTGCAGTATCAGTTAACAGCGCTTCGATGTTTCGCAGCACTTAGTGATCTCCCTGGCTCTCAAAACGCTGCACAAGCCGGGGCACCACCCCTTCAGACGAGTCCGCTGCCGCGCCGCTACCGGCAGCCGGCTCATCGGCGGCGCCTGCTGCGGCAGCCCTCTCCATAGGCCCCAGCGTGGGCGCGGCAGCTTGGACTGGATCGCTGGGCTGATGCTGCTCTGCCTGTTGGGTTGGGTGGCTGTCCAGTGCCAACACCAACTGTGCAGGAGCATCATCAGCCAGCTGCAGCCCCTGCTCCACGTCAGCCACCATTGCTGGCGCACCCACCACTGTCGCGGCCGCCTTGCTCCTACTGTGCACAGGTCCCTTGCTGATGCCACTGTCAGGGCGCGCGATCTTTGCCACTGAAGCAGCCTCAGCTGTGTCGCGGGGCGGCGCCACGAGCTGCAGGCACGCGCCGCAGGCCAGGCCGCCTTTGTCGTCCCGAATCAATGTGGTGATCAGCGTCGACACGGCCGCAAACGCCGTGGACGCGAGGAAGCAGTGGCCAAAGCCCTGCACCAGGGTGGCGCCCGTGAACGTGTACAGGGCGCCGGATGCCAGCGTGCCTGCGTTCCCCAGGCGGAGGGATGGGGGCGGGGGCTGCTGTTGGGCGGCTGGCGGTTGCAGTCCTGGCGCCGCTTGGTTGTGCAGCACAGCGCAGAGAGCAGGGTAAGGTGAGCAGGCGGCGCCTGCAGATTGATTCGGATGCACAACAAGCGCAGCGGTGGGTGCCGCCAAAGCCACCCGGTCGGCTCCTCTTTGTTGATCCAGCCCCCTGCCTTGTGCCACACAAGCCCCCACCTGCGAGCAAAAGCCCCACTGCCACTCACCTGTGAGGCGTCCCATGGCGTTAGCCATGTAATAGAAGCCCACGTTCATGGCCACCTTGTCGCCCTCGGCATAGCGCACTGCCGTGGCGTCGATGAGGGTGTGGTGGTGGTTTTTTTGAGGACTAGACAGAGGAGGCAGCACTGGGCCGCGGGCGTTTAGGTTGGTGGCTGACTCAGGGCTGATTGTGCTGAAGAGGGGCCGCCAGCGGGAGTAGCGGATTTGGGGATGTTGGCTGCAGGGCGCCTGGCTTGAGACCATGCCGAGCACCCTCCCCCCCCCCAGCCTCAGACTCCCTTGTGCGACCACTCCCCGTGGCCCGGGGAGGCCCAGAGGAAACCCTAGCCCGCCCACCGATCAGGTAGCTGTGCACGCTGGAGTTGACGGCGAAAACAACGCAGAACGCCGCCAGCCCCGGGATGAACGTCCCGATCATGGCCGGCATGTCGCGCCCGCTGTAGATGTTGCTACCCAGCAGCACCGCCGCCAGGTACGCGGGGCACAGCACCAGGGCGGCGTTCCAGAGCAGGGCGACGTACTTGTTGGCGGGGGACTGGCGCAGCGGCTGCAGCACGGCCTGAGGCGTCCAGGACTGGACCTGGCGGGAGACGGGGCATGAGGGAGCGGGCAAGGGGTAACTGGGGGGGATGGCATGAGCACAGTCTGAACGGTGAACAGACAGTTGAGTCACTGATCAGTGCCCGTAAGTAATTTTGTCATTTGCAGCAGATGGAAGCAATGCAAGCTGACACTGTGCTGGGCAGGACTTTTCAGGCGTTTCGGCTGCGCCCACCTGGCCGTATCCAATGATGAATGCCTGGGAGGGGGAAAGAGCGTGACGAGTGGGGGCGCCAGCGGCCGGCAGCCGTCAGCCGGGAGGGGGGGGTCACACACAGTGGAACAGCCGCCTGCCATCAACTGAAGCTACGCAGGCAAGCATGCATGCGGCTTGACACTGCCTGCCGTCTGCGTGCCAGCTCGGCGTCACGCGCTGCTGGTCTGCTGCGCCCCGCTCCCCACGCGAGGCCCCCCCTGCTCACCGCCAGCACCGCCCCGACCACCACGCGCTCCCAGCCAAAGCCGTACCGCGCGTCCCGCAGGAAGAAGGGCAGGGGCACCTGCAGCATTCACACGTAGCGTGACAGGGTGGGCAGCAAATGACCGCATTGCGCATGGGCGGCAACTTCAACAATGTGTGATCGAATGCAACGGCAGCAGGCAGCTGGGCGGGGAAGGGGGCTGGCTGGGGTTGCGACCGAGCGCGGGGCCGCACCTCGAACCACATGTCCCTGCAGCCAAACAGGAAGAACCTCGCGGCGCTGAGCACGTTGACGTTGTGGCGCTGCAGCAGCAGCGTGCGCAGCGTGATGTTCTCCTTGCGGGCGCGGCCCAGCTGGTTGCTGAGCCCGACCGCGGCCCAGGGCATGGCGGCGACGATGAGGGCGAGCAGGATGCCCAGGGCAAAGTAGTAGCTGTAGGTCAGCGCGGCGGCACCGATGAAATAGCCCACACCCTTCATGCTGCAGGGATGTGCATGTGTGTGGGGAGGATATGCCAGTGCGTGAGGTGCGAGGGAGGCAAGAGAAGGGGAGGGGGCTGACTTGAGAGGGCAGTGGGTAGGGTGAAGGCCAAACAGGCAGCAGGGCATGCGGTGATGTCGCGGTGCCCGGCCTTACCTGTTTTTGAAGCCGGTGATGAAAGACACAATCTTGAACAACCGGCTCTGAGGGTAGTGGGAATAGACACGACACCACGCGGTGCCGGCAACAAGGCAGCACTGCTGTAAGCAGGGGCCACCCCGCACATTGTAAAACGCAGCGACCTGCCACGATGACCCTCTCGTTTGATCTGCGCAGATGTAGCGCCCTGCGTCCCTCCCTCAAGCGATCGCAGGCCCTGCGCCCTGCTGGATGCAGCCAGCGCCTCCATCCATCCTACATGATTGGCCACGCATCCATGCCCACGCGTATCCCTATCCACACCTGCACCTCCAGGTGTGCAGCCGTGGGGCCACCCACCTGCTGCTCATCCGGCGTGACTAGCTTTGTGACGGTCTTGCCGCCGAGCTTGGTGAGGTCCTTCGCCACGCCGCACAGCATCTGGGCCACCGTTACGAAGATGATGGCGGTTCCCTGGTACTCAGGGGTCGACCACTCCGAGCGCCAGCCAAATAACATGCCTGTTTGGGTACGGCGGGATGGAAGGATGGGGCATCGATGCAGGGCCGACCCTGAGAAGCGCAAGCAAAGGGCGTCAGCAGAAGGGGCGAGCGTGCACGTGCACGGCACGCACACGAGCTTCAGGCGCCCAGCCAGCCCCGCAGCTGCAGCCCACCTATGCCGGCCAGCTGCAGCGTCAAGCCTGGGGGTTGGAGGGGGACGGCGATGATGGGTGCGTTGCAGGCTGCGTCATGACCCTGGGTGGCAGCAGGCCGCCGCGAAAGACGCATAGCCACGGTTGCCCATGCATCCACAAGCTGCGTGGCCACAGTGGTGACGACGCTCACACCCCACCAGGACCAACATCAGATCGCAGGTTCCGCGCCCCACCCGTCAGCAGTGTCGTCTTGATGCCCCATTTGGCGCCCATCAGTCCGGCCAGCAGGTTGGTCACCACGCCCGCCACCTCGTACAGCGTGAACATCACGGCGGTCTGCCACGCGCTGAACCCCAGGCGGTATGCATGGAGCAGCACGATCATCCGCACCTGGATGTTGAACAATGGGTGGGAAACAATGGGATTGATGTGAGGAGGCAGGGGCAGCGCAAGGGCGAGTTGGATGCATCTCCCAATAACCACAGCAGCTGCCGGTGGGGAGAGGCATTGGGCATAGGGAGGTGCGCATGACTTGGGCCAGAGGTGTCGCCCATAGCTCAGCACAAGGCTCCCAAGACTGCATGGCGAGGGGCACCAGATGGCAGTAGCGCAGTCACATGGCATGTTGCATGGGCGCACACGCGTGTTCGAAACGCGTCGCTCACAGCCCCGTCTGTAGTCGTAAAAAGCAGGTACGACAGGCTGATGATGACAAAGGGCTTGAGCGCAGAGAACTCCCTCTTGACAAAGTCCCGGCGGCTCTCTCCCGCCTGCCTTTGAAAGTCGCTGACGCTGTCGTGCTTGCTGACGGCCCCGTCTTCTGCCGCTGCTGCGGCCGCGGCTGTCGACCGCGTCAGCTGCGCGCTGTGCAAATCTTGTTGCGTTGCCCTGCGTTGGCGCCACGGAGAGTGCGCCGAGCGCAATGAGAACACATGCAATACTGGAAATCGCCTGGGGCGCGGCGCCACTTTGAGGTGCGGTGGCGGCCGTGCGGGCCGCCGTCTGTGTGCGAGGCGTGCGCGTGTGCGCTATGCTTCCCCCCAATTCCTGCGTCACACACGCTCACATGATTGCACAGCAATGTCACGCTTCCCGATTTATGTGCTTATGCACGCGCGGCATGCCGCGTGTAAGTTCTTCGTCCCGGACTTGCGCGAGCAAAGATTCCATTACGAGGAGTTTTGTGCCACCCACGCGTTGGAAAGCGGGGCTCAGCGCCCGCATCGCAAGCGATAAAATTTATCATAACACGAGCTTTCGTCTCGCCCACAACTAGTCCGCTCCCAAGCCTCCCCAGGAAAAACACATCCCCGAGCCCCGTACACACGCGCGCGCAGCATCTTTGCAATGGGGGCTGCCGCCGGCCCCACCACAGCGGAGGTCTGCGGCCGGCTCGCTGAGCTTGCGGCCCAGCTGAACACCGCCGACTTGCGGGGCTTACGGGTGCTGCTGCGCTCTGACCTCAACGTGCCGCTGCTGCCCAGCGGCGCCGTCGCGGACGAGGCGCGCATCGCCGCCTCCCTGCCCGCCATCAAGCTCCTGCTGTCCAAGGGCGCTCGCGTGGTGATTTGCTCTCACCTTGGTCGCCCGGACGCCACGTCTCCAGACCAGGACGCCCAGCGGCGCCTCTATACGCTGGCACCGGTTGCGGCCGTGCTGCGGCGCTTGGTGGGCGCTGCACAGTTTGTGGGGCTGGCACCTGACTGCATCGGCCCCGAGGCGCGCGCGGCGGTGGATGGACTCCAGGACGGGCAGGTGAGTGAGACAATTCGAGCTCTGGGTGTGCGGGGAGTCAACAAGAAAGGTGATGTGCCTCCGTTGGACCCTTCCGTGCGATTTCGTCAGCACAGCCTATGTGGTGTGGGCAACCCCTGGGCAAGCAGACGTTGTAACTGTCCCAGATCAAGCGTCCCGGCAGCGCCCCTCACTGTCATTTTGCTCAAATGGCACCACCCCACCTCCAACCTTGCCGCATGAGCACCCCGCCCGTTGCCTCGATGCACATGCCGCAGGCTGTGCTGCTGGAGAACGTGCGGTTCCACGCCGGAGAGACGTCCAACGACGCTGCCTTTGCTGGCCGGCTTGCCGAGCTGGTGGACGCCTACGTGGGCGACGCCTTTGGCGTGACGCACCGTGACCAGGCCAGCGTCACGGTGGGCAATACACACACACACGTGTGTATGTGTGTGTGTGCGCGTGCGTGCGTGAGTGCGTGTGTGCGTGCGTGTGTGGGCGTGCGTACGTGCGCCCACGTGCGTGCGTGAGTGCGTGCGTGCGTGTGTCTGTGTGTGTATGTGTGTGTGTGTATGTGTGTGTGTGTGTATGTGCGTGCGCGTGTGCGTGCGCGTGCGCGCGTCAATACATGTGCATGTGCATGTGCATGTGCGTGTGCATGTGCGTGTTTCTATGCACGTTCGTGAGGG
The DNA here is from genome assembly GCF_000611645.1 of Monoraphidium neglectum. Taxonomy (NCBI): domain Eukaryota; kingdom Viridiplantae; phylum Chlorophyta; class Chlorophyceae; order Sphaeropleales; family Selenastraceae; genus Monoraphidium; species Monoraphidium neglectum. Next base: position 10,880 of record NW_014013028.1, read on the forward strand.
TGCGTGTGTGTATTTGTGTGCGCGCATGCATGAGCAGCACCAACTTGTGTGCGTCATGCGTGAGAGCGCACTGATACACGTACTGACATGTCAATTCACAACACCGCTTTTCGAACTAATTCCCTAATGTCATCACGATCATAAGAGCTGTTTGATCCTCCTCAAAGCCCGCATCTATGTTTTGTACTGGCATCATGAATACCCTAAGGCTAAACCTCGCTAGTGAACGCTCGCGTTCTTTGAAACCTCCGCCTAAAGCGAGCGCCCAATCCCCGCCCACAACGCATCGCCAGTGCGTGCCGTCGCTCCTGCCGCGGCGCTACCCCGGCCCCCTGGTGGCTCTAGAAGTGGCCAATTACCTGGCCACCATGGAGCGGCCGCGGCGGCCATTGGGGGTAGCGATTGGTGGCGCCAAAGTGAAGGACAAGATTGGTGTGTTGAGGTGAGTGGACGGGGTTGCATGGGCAGACGGTGTGGAAAAAGTTGAAAGGGCCAGGCGGTTGTATATTGATAGCGGCCTAAGCAGCCACTGGTCTCAATAGTATCCATGAAGTCCACACATGCAGCTGGAGGACCCGCTGACGAGCGTGTGCATGTGATTGTGTGAGCTGCATCCGCCCTCACTGGCGCGGCCCGCTCGCGCCGCCATGACAGTGCAATTTACGGTCTGCCAATCACGCCGAGTGTGCCTGCCTCCCCGTCGTGTCCCACACCACAACCCCTGTCGTGGCGCAGGTCTCTGATCGGCAAAGCAGACGTGATTGCGGTCGGGGGCCGCATGGCGTTCACGTTCCTGGCGGGCCGGGGCGTCAGCGTCGGCGCCACGCAAATAGAGGACGACTGGGTTGAGGTGCGCGCCCCAGCAAGTCAGGCGTGCGAACCTCCCATTGTAGGGACAAGTTCAGCCCGCGTTCAGGGAAGGTCCAGCTGCTGACGTGGCAACACGCACTGCGGGCCTTGGAGGGAGAGAGGCCGGAAGTCAGCCCGGCGGTGCAGCGTATGGCGTGTGGTTGCGCTCATCCAATGCGCGTCCCGCATCCTATTAAAATATTGCATCATACCGTCCTGGCCCCAGCCTGCGCGGGAGATGATCAAGGCCGCCGCCGAGCGGGGCGTCCGGCTGCTGCTGCCGGTGGATGTGCTTGTATCGCAGTCGCTGGACAAGGCAGAGGTGGGTGCCAACCAGGTTGCTGTGACTTGTGCGCCCACTTGTAGGACAGAAATATGCGTAGCGCATTAAAGCAGCACCAGCCAGGCCAAAATGTCTGCAAAACAATCACCGACCTGGCATACCAGCCTCATACTATCAAGCCCCTGCCGCAGAAACCTAGGGAGTCAGGTTTGGCAGTGCCCGCACCTTGCACATGTGCACCCACTGCTTACAGGCCACATTGATCCGGCATTCCCTGCTAGAACCACCCATCGTCCTCCCTGTGTCCCTCAACACGTGCCCGCCGCTTGCAGTCCCCACGCATCGTGGAGCTGACCACTACCTGCTGCACCCGCGAGGCACCCTGCATCCCCGCCGGCTGCTTTGGCGTCGACATCGGCCCAGCATCGTCGGCCCAGTACCGTTCTGTTCTGGCCGGCTGCAACACGCTGCTGTGGAACGGCCCCATGGGCAAGTGAGTGACCGTGCGCTCTGCAACGACGCTACGCCTGATAGGTTGCTGCCAAAGTCTGTGCGAGGCCTTTCTGAGCGAGCACGCCCATGGCACTCAGCACCTGCACATGTTGTGTGCGGGCCTAGGAGGGGGGCTGCCGCGCCACGGGTGGGGAGGGGCGGTTCGTGCGATCCTGGCTCACGCTGCTACCATGCTGTCCGACAGTGCTCGCGCGCTCTCCTGCCACGGGCCAGGTTTGAGGTGCCGGAGTTTGCAGAGGGTACTACCGCCATGGTGGAGACGCTCAGCGAGGCTACGCGGCGCGGCGCAGCAACGTGCTTGGGAGGTGCGGAGTGCAGCAGCCGTGACCACTTCAGTGCAATACGTCCGGAAATGCATCTAGATGAAAGCATTTGTGCAGGGTTCCCACTGCGGTGTTTCCCACAGCACCATTGTCTCCCCTTGCACGTGCAACCCGCTTGTCCCCCACCTGCTGCCACGCTCTGCCTCAACTTGCGACCACAGGCGGCGACACGCTCTCGGCGTTTCACCAGGCGGGCCATGGGGCAGCTGTCGGCTTCGCTTCCACAGGCGGCGGCGCCAGCCTTGAGCTGCTGGAGGGCCGCGCTATGCCCGGGCTGAGGGCGCTGCTGCCGTAAAGGAGCTTTGCCTGCACTGCTGGAGCCGCGGGCATTCCTGCAGATGGGTGTATGCCCAGGATGCCGCGCCCACGCAGCAAGAGGCGCCCAGCTGAATCACAATCATTTACGTCGAGCTCCACGTACGGAACGAGAACAGGGGTCTTGCTGAGACATCCGTTCTTCACTTTCAAACTTCAACTGCATCTCAAACACCCGCCATTCAAAATATGCGGCATGCTTGTTTGGGATTCATGGCAGTGCAAATCGCTTCTGTGCTTCGCATGTTGCTTTTTCTTTATCTGAACAAACACCCTGACATGCATGCAAGGTGCCTCGGAGTCTCCTTGATTTCTGCTCTTGCAGGCGTTGTTCCATCATCGCCGCACGCACCCCCACTCACGTCTTGTGCAGCAACGCCTGCCAAGCAAGTCCTGCAATACAACTGGCTTGCCCTTAAGCTCCAGTAGTGTAGCTCTCAACCGACAGGAAGCCTCACTCAAAACAACAGGTCTTGAGCACGTCCGTCTCTACCCTGCTGCGCCCACAGAGGGGACCGGCCACCCCTGGCAGGATGACGAGCAGGACGGCAATGACGCTGCGGCGGTCATCGCCCTCGCCATCCGCAACATCGCCCTCGCCATCGTTGCCGCATCGCGGCACCTGAGCACCAGAGACTGCAGCTAGAGCTTGGGTCGGCACGACACACAAGCATGTAACAGCGCCGTGTGTGGTATTTTTTGTCTGCTTTATTAATTATTTTGATTATTACCATACAGCAAGCACGCCAGCCGCTGGCATTCCGCCCGCCCAGCGGCCACCCCAGTTTAAAGCAGGACCCCGCCAAACTCCAAACCATTGTTCGCCTCCAGCCCTCTGCACCGTCCCTAACTTTTGTAGTACAACCGCACTTAGCAGGTGAGGCATTACAGAGGTACCCAGCCAGGGCGAGAGGCCACGGTGTTGAGCGTGATAGCCGCGCGGGCCAGGGATCGCTCTGCTGGCGTCCCCGCAGCCTCGCCGCATCACGTGGGGCACCATAATAGCACCTCTCGTCATCTAGGCTGCATCAGAGCCAGGGACAGGGCCGCGCGAGCGCGACGTCCCCGCGCGCTCAACAACGGGGTTGCTAGAGCCAGCAGTGGCGCGATCGCCAAGCCCCCAAACTCAACGTCCGCACCCACATGCCCCCCAGACACCAGCAGCAGCCATGGCCAAGGCGGAGAAGAAGGAGGCCAAGCCCAAGACTGAGAAGAAGGAGAAGCCTGAGAAGAAGGAGAAGCCTGAGAAGAAGGTGCGCCATGAGGCGGTTGGTACGGGCAGCAGCAGCGAAAATTGATTTGTGCAGCGGCTGCTATCAGCAAACGGCTGAGGTGTCTGCTCCACTTACATCCATGGGCGTGGCGTGAACGTGTGCAGACAGCACAGCCTGTGGCGGCCTGGCTGCTGTGTCTGCACCGGGCCGTGGCCTCAGCTGACGCAAGACGTTGCGCGCTGCTCCCCTGCGCAGGTGGTGGAGAAGAAGGCTGCCAAGCCCAAGGCTGAGAAGAAGGAGAAGCCCGCCAAGAAGGAGAAGAAGGAGAAGGTGGGTCCAGGGCGAGGCACCGGCTTGTCTGTTGCCTTGGGCGGCCGCCCGAGATGGCGATGCTGCGGTTGTGCGTCTCCAGATGCAGTCCGCGCCAGGTGTCCAGGGCCCTCTTCAACAGCACGTCTTCAACATGCTTTATGTGGCGCTGCGCAGGACCCCAACGCTCCCAAGCGGGCACTTGGCTCCTACATGTTCTTCTCAGCGGACAAGCGCGGCGAGGTGGGGGGGACAGGGCGGGCAGCTGGGGGCAAGGGAACACCTTGTGATGGCGAGATTCGAGCTCGTCCGGGACAGCTTTCGGCCGTTGGCTACATCGTGTCGCTTGTGCGTCACAGCTTACAATGTTCAAGCTTCCCTTGTGTGTTACTGAACGCCACTGCGTCTGGCTCCAGCTATCCCTGCGAATAGCCATGTCTTCACCCATCTAACCCACACACACACACACACACACACACACACACACCGCAGATCAAGGAGAAGAACCCCTCCTACGGTGTTGCCGACATTGCCAAGGAGCTGGGTGCCGCTTGGAAGGCCCTGGGCGAGAAGGAGAAGTCAAAGTACGAGGAGCTGGCCAAGAAGGACAAGGAGCGGTACGAGAAGGAGAAGGCCAAGTACGACGCCGGAAAGTAGAGATGCGGCGGCTGCTTTTCTCACATGTTCACCTTGTTGTTGACGTTTGCCGTGTGATTTCACCTGCAACCCATGCACGCATGAGCGCTGCCGCATTCGGCGCGCCCTGGGCAGCGGTGTCCTCCCGACCGCCCTACAGACGGAACGCACACGCCCACAATGTGCACGTGCCCTGACGTTTTGACCGCGAATGGACGTGCGTGGAACCACCACTACCATGCATCGCCCCTGCGGCGACCTTCCGCTTCGGCATGCTGATGCATAGACTGACCCGGTTCAGACGAGCTTGTTGACGCCGCTTGATTTGGTAGGCTCGGCCTGCAACTAGCAGTCTGTAAACGCTCGCATTTCTCAATTGCATCACTGAACATGGGTTATAAAACAGGGGCGGGGGCAGCCGAGTTGGTAGCATGCAGCTGCGGGGTTGCTGGTGGCCTGCAAATGACATGCGAGCTGCAGCTCACTCCAAAAGACGATGCCTGATCCTGGAGCATACGAATTGCCTGCGTCATGCTTACAAGATGTGTTGAGCTCGGCAGTTGTGCCTCTGCCAGTGCTTGCATCATTGCGGGTGCTTTGCCGAGCAAGCAAGCAGCAGCGACCTGTCAATCAGTCAAGGGCCCGGGCGCGGTCGGCCGCGCGTTAGCCCTGCACATTCTTGCATACGTTTAGAATAGTTGGATACCATTCAGCGGCATCCTATCATACGCTCCGGATACACTTGAAAATCCCGCTCAACACCTGCCTGTAGGCCCTTGTTCAATTTTCAATACGGTACCCTATCAAGGCACGGCGCCTTCTGATTCCACGCTTCATTTGCATCGTTTGGCACAAAGTGTTGATCCCACCACAGGCTTGGATCAAGGTGTGACCGAACAGGTGATAAGCACAGCGGTCCCAGTGGATCCGGGGTCGCTTTGGCCGCGTTGCCCCGCATGGCGCATCATTGCATGACAAATTATGATGCTTTTGCCCGTTATGCTGTGCAGTCGTGCGCAGTCTCAACATGTGCTGGATCATGCGCGCTCAACAACGAGGGTGCTGCATCACAAGTGGTAGCGCTGCCACTGCATGCTTTTCCTTCACCCCACCCACACAGCAGCAGCAGCCATGGCCAAGGCCGAGAAGAAGGAGGCCAAGCCCAAGGCTGAGAAGAAGGAGAAGCCTGAGAAGAAGGTGCAGCATGCAGGGGGTGTGCAGCGCAGCGGATGCAGGCACCAGCTTGTGAAGGCAGCAGGGTCCGCCGCAGAACCGAAACAGCGCAGGCTCGCACTGGTGAAGATTGCATGTTGCTGATAATCAAGGCTTTTTAACGGGAATACTGTCGCGTTGATGGGATCACGGCGTGCACGCCACCATATGGTGCAGCTGGGCAGGACGAGTGGCCATGCTGTGCAGTCTGCGAACACCCTGACGCCACCCTTCGCGCCTCGGTCCCCTGCGCAGGTGGTGGAGAAGAAGGCTGCCAAGCCCAAGGCTGAGAAGAAGGAGAAGCCCGCCAAGAAGGAGAAGAAGGAGAAGGTGGGTCAAGGGCGAGGCACCGGCTTGTCTGTTGCAGTGAGTGGCCGCCTGAGATGGCGATGCTGTCGTTGCGCGTCTCCAGATGCAGACCGCGCCAGGTGTCCAGGGCCCTCTTCAACAGCAAGTCTTCAACATGCTTTATGTGGCGCTGCGCAGGACCCCAACGCTCCCAAGCGGGCACTTGGCTCCTACATGTTCTTCTCAGCAGACAAGCGCGGCGAGGTGGGGGGGCAGGGCGGGCAGCTGGAGTGCGAGGGCACATCTAGTGATGGAAGCCTTGATATGTTCCGGGGTGGTTTTCGGTCTTTGGCTACACCGTGTCGCTTGTGCGTCAAAGCTCATCCTGTTCATGCTTCCCTTGTGTGTTGCTCAACGCTACTGCGTCTGACTCCAACCATCCCTGCGCCTAGCCACCTCTTCACCCATCTACCCACCCCCCACCCGTGCAGATCAAGGAGAAGAACCCCTCCTACGGTGTTGCCGACATTGCCAAGGAGCTGGGTGCCGCGTGGAAGGCCCTGGGCGAGAAGGAGAAGTCCAAGTACGAGGAGCTGGCCAAGAAGGACAAGGAGCGGTACGAGAAGGAGAAGGCCAAGTACGACGCCGGCAAGTAGAAACCAATTTTTCATTGATTGTGCGAGTGATCTTTCTGCATGTGTCTTCAATGTATGTGATTGATCAACCTGTGCAGTACTGATGTTATGATGTTGACCAGCATTTCCATTGTCACCGACGGCAAAAGTGGAAGCAGGGCAGGAAGAGAGAGACCAGCTGTGTTGATGCCCGCTCATGGACGCACCCTAAACCAATCTCGTGCTATGGGTGGGGTCGAGCATCCCTCAGCCGCGGGTGCAGTGCTTTCTTCCATGGGTTGTTGCAGTGCGGAAGCTTTGTGGGAGCGACACGATGTCGATTGCACACATTGAAAGTCACAGACAGCTTCTGTGTGCCGCACCAGCAGACGAGGTAGTGGCGAGTGGCACCGAAGCAGTTGCGTGTGTATGTCAGAATGCTTTGAGGCGCGCGCACTGCGCCTGCAGCCAGTGGCACCCCCTCAGAGAAAAGCAAAGGGTACTCAGGATCCCTGTGAAGAGGTGCAGCAGGCCAAATGGTGTGCACACAAGGCAGAGCACATAATTCTTGAAACTAGTGAAGAGAATTTTTCTTCTGAAATGCAGGTTGGCGTCAAAGTACGTAATAGGACCCCTGTGTAAAAGCCGTGAGTGGAGCCTCACAAACAATTGCCATTAACAAGTTGTGCAGGCAACAATGGTGCATGGTCAAGCTGACGAACGGGAATATGCTGCAAATTAGAACACACAAATATGTATTAAACACACAAACATAGACACACATACATAAACACACACAAGGCTTCACTGTTGCATTCAAGAGCACCAGGGTGATACAAGGCGCCAGCTCAGTCACCCAGTCCTGCAAGGGTTGGTGCCCTGGTCTGCTGCTGGAGTTGTCAGATACAACGTATTAATGGAGTACAAGAACTTTTGAATCATGCCAAATCTTCCGCCGCAGGTAACAGGCCGCAGGTTGTGGTGACACAGTCAGCAGATCCGCCGTCCAGGGGCAGGTGCTGCACGGCTGAGGCGATTGCCGATACGCGGATGCTCACAACACACACATAGAAGCCGTGACCCGCTTTTCTATTATACCTTCGTGTAAATTTACAAGTTGTGTTGTGCACTTGAAAAGCAACCACCTGTCGCCGGGTTTTTTTCATCCGCCGCGTCCCACCCCCTTCGCAAAGCTTCGATTTTCCAAACTTGAATCAAATAGACATACATCCACAACCGATCATGGCGCGAACAGCTGTACTGCTCCTGGTGCTGCTGGCAGGGGCGGTGTCCAGCGTGGCTGCGGCACAGCTGCCGCTGCAGTGGCGCTGGCTGGAGACCAGGCTGCCCAGTGCGGCGGTGCAGGCAGCCGTCCGTGGCGTGCTGGAGGGGCTGCCTACCGAGCTTTGCAGGCTCCACCCCGTACAGCTGGTCTCGCTGCCAACTAGGTTTATGGACGAGGTGGGTGCTGCTGGACGCTGTCTTGCTGTGCAGCTGCTAGAGCACGCAGGTGGCGCACCTGCCCAGGGGTGTAAGTGCGCTGCGCAAGGGCACTGCAGCTTAGCCCGGTGTTGCATGCCGATGCTCTCTGGCCACAATTGGGGTACATGCGTCCGCGCTGACCACCCCCCCCCCCCCGGGGATCTCCCAAATGCCCATCTGCGCGCAGCTGTGCCCCCTCAAGGCCAGCCAGGGGGGTCTTGGCTCACGCCGCCTGTCGCTGAGCACTGAATTTAACGCAGACGTTGCTGCAGCGCCGCGCACGCTCGGCGCCGCCGCTATCCTGCTGGTCAAGCCGGATGCCACATCGGCCGCCGCTCTGGAGCGGCGGCTGTGTGACATTTTCTTAGACCCGAGGGCGGCCTGCAAATGGAATGCGTCCTGGGCTGCGGCCGCCAACAGCACGTACCGCACCCACCTGGACAGCAGGGCGCCGGCCGAGGGCCTGCTCTCCCACCTGTCAGCCGTGCAGCTGCCCAGCAAGCTGCCGGGGTGGTTCTCTTGGCGCGACCCTCTCGAGGGCCCCAGCGAGGGCGTGGTGCAGACCGCAATGTGGTGGTGAGCCAGCCCGCAACACCAGTGCCGTGATGCTGCCACCCAACGACCAGCCTGCTGCTCCCCCTGAATGCAAAATGCCTGACCACCTGATTGCAAGCGCTCGTCTTGGAGGATGTAGAAGGAATCCACGTGCCCCACCACGTGTCTGCAGCAGATCCAGGAAGCTGTGCACCCAGCCGTGCACAAAGGCCCACACAGGGACGTATCACCTTGCCACGAGCGCAGGTTTGGCAACGCCGTTCCGCGTATGCGGTCCAAGACGCTCGAGGGCTACCTGCCCCAGCCCTTGCACGCCTATGTGGCGGCCGCATACGAGGCTCTGCCGCAGCAGCTGTGCCGCCTGCCACACAAGGAGATCGCGGCCCTGCCAAACGCCTTCAAGGACCAGGTGAGGGCCCCTCGGATTCAGCATGGCGCCTGGAACTTCTGTGGCAGCGACGACGTCGCCAGCTACTCCCTGCTGCACACCACAACACGTCCCATTTTCAAGCCTGGCTGTCTCACCTGCGTTCGTAAGCGCCTCTGCCCACGTATGGCGACGACTCCCTCCGGCAGGTCTGCCCCATTGCAAACATCTTCAAGCCGGCCTTTGGTGGCATAGGGCTCGCAACCTGGGGCATGCTGGGCGCGCAGATCTCAATGGGCATGAACGTCAGCGCCAGGGGGCAGTTTGGCGGCAGCGGCAATGCCGCGCCAGCATACCCCGACGCGCCCGCGCCTGGCGACGAGCTCCTGAGCCCCGCCGCCGGGCTGCCGCCAGCGGCCGTCGACAACGCCAGCAACGATCATCACCTGGAGTACAAGGTCAACGCCACCTGGCTGACGGAACAGCAGGCAGCGTACCAGGCGGCCGCCGACGCGGATGCCGCAGTCGGCAAGCGCGTCTTTTCTTGGCTGGCACGCACGTGCCACACACTCTACTCCCCTGAGACCGCCTGCAACGCCAGCACGGCGGCGGTCCTGAACTCCTCAATGGACCTGTGGGAGGCGTATTCCGCGCTGAAGCCGCGAGCCTCGCCCTCAGAAATGGACCTGTTTTCACTGCGCGTGGACGCACGTCGCTTCGCATCCGTGTCGGCGCTTGCAGCGGCGCTCAGGGCTATGCCCGCTGAGCGCCGCGCGGCACTCGCAACTGCGATGGCCGGGCCGGCGGCTGGCCTGGCGGCGCGCATCCGTGCGATGCCGCCGGCGGCGGCGCTCGCCCTGTTTGGCCCGCTGTCGCCCTGGATGTGCGTCCCCTCCCTGGAGGCTGTCAGAGAGGAAGTGCACGGAGACCTCTTGGGAGCCCTGCGGATGCTAGGGATCGCGGTCGTGCGCTTTAGCCTGCGCCTGGACGAGCCGTCGGCACTGGTGGGCGCCGTGCTGGGGGACTCGGCAGCCCGGCCCGCACTGCAGGCTGCTTGCGCGGCCGTCAAAGACGCGCGTGCTGCTGTGGCCAACGCGACTGAGTCGGAGCGTGCCGCTGTGGGCAAGGCGGCCGGCGCCGTGCGCAAGGTGGTGGAGAATGTAAGGACTGCAGTTGCGCGGGTGCGTGGCAAGTCGTTGCCGCCGGTGCCTGCGCTGGATGTCGCCTGGGAAAAGCCACAGAAGGACCCCCTTCCTGCGGTTTCTGGCTAGTGTGTAGCTAGAGTCGTTTTCCACTTGTGTGTGGCTATGTCAAAGGCCGTTTGGAAATATCATTGCTGTACAAACACTGCTGTATATTCGTCAGCTGATGCTGCTTTGTGCCCAGTCGCTCCAGCAATCAAAATTTGCTGCCCATCCACTTGACTCGATGGTTATTGGCCTCAAGTGGTCCATCCCGTGATGGACAGCTGCCGTCAAGCACGCTTAACAATTTTCCTCCAGGGGGTTGACCACCTGGCGCCAAGCGGTGTGTGCTTTACACTTTGATTGTGGTTGCGATGATGGATGTAGGTAAGGCACAACCAGGCAAGATGCAGGTGTAAAGTGGCAGGTCGCAGCGTCGTAGCGGTCTTGAAAGCCGGGTGATAGTCAAAGGTCAAGATGTAGGTTCACGGGTGTGCATTTCTGTCTGGTGCTTGGGAGGACCATTGCTGGCTCGTGCGCGCCGGATGCGGCAGCGCTCGTGCATGGAGGGTTGCAGGTGACATCACACACATACGTTAACAACAGGGTGTGCTTGCGAGGCGCAGATGCCTCTGAAGCCGCAGGCGCCCCCTCTACTTGCCGGCGTCGTACTTGGCCTTCTCCTTCTCGTACCGCTCCTTGTCCTTCTTGGCCAGCTCCTCGTACTTTGACTTCTCCTTCTCGCCCAGGGCCTTCCAAGCGGCACCCAGCTCCTTGGCAATGTCGGCAACACCGTAGGAGGGGTTCTTCTCCTTGATCTGCGGGGGGTGGAGTGGGTACTGGGTGAAGACTGAAGAGGTGGTTGGTCGCAAGGATGGTTGGGGCCAGACGTAGCAGCTGAGAGCAACACATGAAAAGCAAATACAGTATTCACGCACAAGCCACACGCTGAAGGAACACCACACACCATCCCGGACCAGCACGAATTCTGCCACCTTTAGGTGTGCCCTTGCACCCCAGCTGCCCGGCGTGCCCCCCCACCTCGCCGCGCTTGTCTGCTGAGAAGAACATGTAGGAGCCAAGTGCCCGCTTGGGAGCGTTGGGGTCCTGCGCGGCGCAACAGGAAAACATGTTGAAGACTTGCTGTTGGAGGGGGCCCCGGATGGCGCGGACTGCATCTGGAGACGCACAACGGCAGCATCAACAGCTCGGGCAGCCGCCCACCGCAACAGACAAGCCGGTGCCTCGCCCTTGACCCACCTTCTCCTTCTTCTCCTTCTTGGCGGGCTTCTCCTTCTTCTCAGCCTTGGGCTTGGCAGCCTTCTTCTCCACCACCTGCGCAGGGGAGCAGCGCAGTGTGGAACGACTTGCGTCAGCTGAGGCCACAGCATGGGTGCTGATGGAGCAGCCAAGCACCATAGGCTGTGCTGCATGAACAAACTCATGCCATGCCATTTGTTGCATATGAAGCAAACACCCAAGCCATCCGCTGATAGCAGCCACCGCACAGGGCAGCATCCGGTGCTGCCGTCCGCAACAGCTTGCACCTTCTTCTCGGGCTTCTCCTTCTTCTCAGCCTTGGGCTTGGTCTCCTTCTTCTCAGCCTTGGCCATGGCTGCTGCTGCTGTCTGGGGGGCATGCGGGGGCAGGCGATGAGTTTGGGGGCTTGGCGATCGCGCCACTGCTGGCTCTGGCAAGCCCGTTGTTGAGCGCGCGAGGGGGGCGGCGCCTGCACGGCCCTGTCCCAGGCACTGGTGCAACCCAGATGACAAAGGATACTCTTGTGATGCCCCGCGTGCTGCAGGGAGGCTGCGGGGAGGCCAGCAGAGCGATCCCTAGCCGGCCCTGCTATCACGCTCACAACACCGGGGCTGCTCGCCATAGCTGGGTCTCTCTGCAATGCCTCACCTGCTAAGTGCAGTTGTTTTCAAAAAGTTGGGGACGGTGCAGAGGGCTAGAGGCGAACAATGGTTTGGTGTTTGGCGGGGTCCTGCTTTGAACTGGGGTGGCCGCTGGGCGGGCGGAATGCCAGCGGCCGGCGTGCTTGCTGTACGGTATTAGAGGCTTGAGTTCATCGTCTGGCAACCGGCACTGTGATGCTTGTGCGGCCTGCCAAACAACGGCTGCGGTCGCCTGCTCGGCAATGGCGCTTGGATGACCGTGCTCCCCTCCGCTGCTTGTGCTACCGCATCAACAGCAGTGCTTGGTGGCTCCCGTGCTGCACACCGCGAGCCATCACGCGTATGATAGTTGTTATGTCTGTAAGTTACTGTTCATGTAAATTGATTGGTGGGGCAGGTGTATGGCCTGCTGGCTTGCATGAACCATAGCGTGTCACGCTGCACCGCCCTCATCCTCCCACAGCGCCGGCAACTCGGCATCCGCCGCTGCCACCAGCAGGGGAAAATCCACCGCCTGCAGCCGCCCCCATTCAGACACCCGGCGCCACGCATCGGCCGGGAACGCGGGGCTCGCCAGCCCGGCAAGCAGGCGCGCGACCGCCAGCCCGCTCAGCCGCTCTCGCCCCACGGCGCGCATGCGCGCCGCCTCAGCACGCAGGAAGCCGCGCACCATGCGGCGCAGGTGGTCGGGAAGCGGCCGCTGCACAGGGCTGGAGCCGCCCCACAGCGCCTCCCACGCATCGTCCTCCCCTGCCTGCTGCTGCTGTCGAGCCTCCTCTTTGTCCTCCTCCTCCTGCTGCTGCTGCTGCTGCTGCTGTTGTTCCCCTTGCTCTTGCTGCTGTTGTTGCGGCTGTTGCTGCTGTTCCTCCTCCTGCTGCTGCTGCTGCTGCTGCTGCTGCTGCTGCTGCTGCTGCTGATGATGATGATGATGATGGTGTAGTGCCGGTTGCTGCTGGTCTTCCTGCTGCTGCACCATGTCGCCCCCAAAGTAGTCGCGTATCGCGCCCCGCAGGTGGCGCTCCTGCGCGTCCGCGTCGCCGCCATACACCGCCGCGCCCGCCAGCGCGGCGTACGCGGCGTCCAGGCGCGACACAGACGACGCCACAACGCGCGCCAGGCGGGACGCCAGGCGGGATGCCAGGCCGGGCAGGTCGTGCGGGGTGTGGAGCACCTGGTGGGGTCGGGTCACCAGGGAGGGGGGTGACGTGGGGGGTGCCGCATGTGCCCTGCCAAACGGCTGGCGCACCCCACTACAGGGCCAGCAGCGGGGCTCCTCCGGTCACCAGGGCCGGCACGCCCTCCGCACCTGGAGTGCTCAGCGCAGCTCCCCTGCGCAGTGGCTGCCGCAGCGCCCACGCCCTTGACGGCGCGGCCGGGCCCCTCGGCCTCGAGAGCGCGCCCTGCTGTCCGCCCACCTTCCACGCGAGCGCCTGCTTTGGCGACAGGTCGAAGCTGACCTCCTTGGCGGCCGCCAGCGCCGCGAGCTGCGACACCACCTCCCCAGGCGGCAGGCCCGTCGCGTCCACGACCGCAGGCATCTGCGCGCGGTAGGTCCCCGCGTAGCAGCGCGCCTTGGCCGCCAGCAGGCCGGCGACGACGGGCCAGGAGGGCGCTAGCTGTTTGGGCGTTAGGCTTGGGGGAAGGCGAGGGCGGCCAGGGAGGGGGCGGGGGTGTATGTGAGTGCGGGTGGCGTCTGTGAGTGCGTATGCCTTCAACGGCACGTGGCCGCGCAGGAACGCGTCACGGCAAGCGTGATGCAGCCGCCAGCTCGAGCTCCGAACCTCCATCGCTCCACGGCCTCCGCCTCCCTAGTGACAGTGGCGCCCGCATGCCCCACGAGCGCGCGGCGCGGCCC
>NW_014013027.1:0-14261 GCF_000611645.1 Monoraphidium neglectum
GGGTTTGGCGGCGGCAGCTACCTCGGCGCCAGCCCCCGCGGGCGCTGGGGCATGCAACTGGCCCCGTGGGAGGGCTCGCAAGCGGCCGGCCGCCGCGGCGGCGGCGCCACCAGCCCGACGCACAGGCTCAGGGTCCTCGCAGATCAAGGCGACGCCGTTGAGGCGCAGCTGTCCGACTTCCGCCGCCGCGCCGGGGCCCAGCGCCGCGCGGCGGCGGCGGAGCTCGAGACCCTCCAAGGCTGCCTGCCGCGCTACGGCAGCGGCGCCGGTGCCGGCGCTGCAGGGCCCCTGGGGCTGCCGCCTGACTTTGGCGTGGCGGCCCCTGCAGACTACCGCGTAGGGTATGCAACACTCACGGCCGACGCCAGCTATCACACCTTTCGGGCGTCTGGTCCGCCCGCAGGCGCCGCGGCCGCCGCGGGCGACGACGCGGCGCTGCGGGCGCTGCAGCTGCGGCGCGCGGCGGCGGTGGCCGACTTTGACGCGGGGCGCGAGGAGGCGGCGGCGGGCTCGCCGCGGGGTCTGCATTCGGGGCCGCAGCGGCAGCACTGGCAGCAGCAGGAGCCGCAGCAGCCGAGAAGCGGCGGCTTGGCCGAGCGGGACGCGGCACCGCAGCAGCCGCGGGCGCAACAGCTGTTGCGTGCGCCCCCATCGGATGACTCGCGCCCTTGGACGCCAATCGAGGCATCCAAGGATGAGGCAGCTGGGTTCAAAAACCACGAGGAGCAGCAGTGGCAGCAGCAGCAACAGCAGCCGCACCAGGAGCAGCAGCACCATGGGCAGCGACAGCAGCACCAGCAGCAGGCAGGGCACCAGCGGCCAAGCAGAGGGGAGCAGCTGAGCCTTGAAGAGATGGTAGGGCCCGAGGTTGGCAGTGACGGCAACGTCAGCAGCGGCGGCAGCAGCAGCAGCAGCAGCAGCAGCAGGAGCGTTCGGGCCGGCATCCGTGCGGGCGGCGCCATGAGCGGCGACGGCGGAAGCAGTGGCAGTCGCATGAGCAGGCACGGCGGCATTGGCGGGCGGGGCAGTGGCAGAGGCAGCGGGGATGAGGAGGAGGAGGAGGGGTTAACCTCAAGGATAGCTGGGCCAGAGTCTTTTGGCGATGCTGAGGAGTCAGTGGCCCAACAAGGCGCGGCGGAGGACAAGGAGGAGGAGGAAGAGGAGGAGAAGGAGGAAGAGGCCTCTGCCCAACTTGACGGCGTGGGCGGCATGATAGAGCCAAGGGGCAGAGACAGCAGTGCTCGGATGGTGGGAGCGGGCGTGCACTTTCCGGGCAAGGAAGCCAGCAATGCCGCAGCCGCAGGCAGCGCCGAGGCGCACGCGGCAGTGGCGGCACAATTCACCCCTCGCGCCGGCGGCGAGGGCGGCCGTGGGGGCGCGCCGCCGGCCACGCATATGGGCGGCCTGCAGTCGCCTGGCAGCAGTTTCGGGGGCTCTGCAGCAGGCGCGGCCGCCCGCGGCGGCAGCGGCGGCGCGGGCACGGGCGGCGGCTTCCCTGCGGCGGCCGCCGATGCCGGCGGCGGCGCGGGCGGCAGCGAGGGCGGCGGGTCCTGCAGCGGCGGCGGCAGCGACGCGGGCGACAGCGGGGACGAGATGGAGGCGTTTGCGGCTGCGATGCGCGGGCTGGCCCCACAGCGCGGCGGCGGCGACGCTAGCAGCGACGGCGAAGGAAGCGTGTTTTGAGGAGGGGATGATGCCTGGGGCGGCGGCGCCTCTGCCGCGATCGCCTGCCCGCTCGCTCGTCGCGCTCGCGTCTGGGCGTTCGTCATGCCATGGTGTTGGCAACAGCGACATGCACCAGTCGCGGTTACACGCCCTGCAGTCCTTTTGTATGCGCGGCTCTGGCAGCGTGCATGGTAGACCATACTAACAGGCAAGGATGTTTCGGTATTACATGAGGCAGCGTGATTGCACAACGACTCATACACAAGCGCGCCTCTGGCGGCGGCAAAGGTGCCGGCCGGCCGCCTGTGAGTAAGCTTGGTTGGAGGTGTGCGGGCAGTTTCGGGAGTTGACAGCTTTTCACCTGAAAAAATGGACCCCATGAGCTCCTTGAGTGCGTGTGGGTGTGGCCGTGACGCTGTCAGAAGCAGTGCATGCATAAGAAGTACCAGCAGCGCAGGGGCGCGCGCCATATGTCGCGCAGGCAGGTGGGGCCGGCGAGAAGGGCCGCTTCCCCCCTGCACGTGCGTAGGGAGGCGTGGGCCGCCGCCCGATCTCGGGACGGATCACCAAAAAGTAGGGGCAGGCAACTTTATTATGGGATGCTGCTGCGCATGGCAAGCGCATGTGAGCACACGCGCCGACTTGGACAATTTTAGGGGCCGCACACGCATGTGCCGCGCGGCCGCGCCCCAGCGGCCCGGTGCCCGCGGGCGGGGTGCTGCGGGTGCGACGTGGCCGCCGGAGCGGGTTTGAGTGCAAGCGCCCCTGGGCAGGCCAACCTCACAGTGCGTGTGCCGGGTTCTCAAGGGTGCGACGCGCCCCTCGCGCGGGGCACTAAGGGGCGGCGCGGGGACAAGGGCTAAATGCGGGCAGCGGCGGGTGCGAGCGGGGGCGCGCGGTCGCGGGGCGGCGCAAAGAGGCGGACAGACGCGGCGCGGCGCGGCGCATCTACACGAGACGAGCCCGGCGCCGCGCTGCCAGTCGGCGCGGGAGACGACCAGCGCGCGGCGCGCGTGGTGGATTGTGGGGGCATCAATGGATCAGGGGCGAGGCAGCGGGAGTGTCATAGAGCGGTGCTGGTTTTCTTTGGGTAGTGAGTTTGCATGCGCGGCGGCGCAGCGCCCGCGCCCATGTCAAGTGCACGTGGGGGGATGCACGGGTGTCTGTGTGGAGGGGTGGGTGCATGTGAGCCCTGAGGCGCGTTTGAATGGGCAAGGTGGGCAGCGCGGACCACGGGGAGTAGATCACAAGTTAGATCAGGGTGGGCGCACCAGATCACCGGCAGCGGAAGCTGCCGCCCCACGACAAGTCTAGGGCAGAAAGGTGCTGGTAAAACGGTCAGGTGGGGTCAAAGGGGTCAAACGAGCGAACGGGGTTGGGAAGGGGTTTGTGCGGGGCAGCACCCGCGAGTGTGCAACAGACGGCAAGCCGCCACGCCCACTTGCGGGCGGCCCGCGTCCTCAGCGCTCGGAGTGGAGGTGCTTTGCTCGGATTGGAAGGGTGGCGCGTCAAGCGCCGATCAGGCATGCGTTGGGATCGAATAGGGTTTTTTGCGTTATTGACAGGGAGAGCAGACGTTTAGGGAGCGCCCCCATGCAAAACCTAAAGGCCGTCGCAGGTCACCATGTGGCGTGGGGTGCGTGGTAGCCTAGCCTTTCTTTGGGGTCGGGGACGGCGCGCCGGCAGTGCGTGCGCTCAGGCCGGCCCAGCCATCCACGATTCTCCATCAGGTGTGGCGAATCAGCTTCGGCGCAGCGCCACAGTGTTGTGCACCAGACCGTTCCCAAGTGTGCGCGGCCGCATGCGGTTGTCAACAAGCGCTTGGTGCGACACTGCGCCTTCGGCGGTGCGGCGCTTGCAAAGTCGCAGCCGCCGTGACTGCTGTGCAGCGATCAAAAGAGAACCGTGCCGCCACAGGCAAGCACACACGCAAGGCGCGTGGTAATCCTGACACACCAGGAGTCTGCAAATTTGCAGGAAGGCATCAGACACAACCCCAGCAACGACCAAGGCTAGATGATGGATGATCGAGGCAAATGCGATATGGCGGGCCAAACAGAGCGTGCGCGACAGCGACGCATGCACGCACGCGGCACGCCACCTGCACGCGCGCGTGCATGCACAAAGCCCAGACCGCCAGAAGTGCCGTGTGTGCCCAAGTTCCCTGCCGCCCGCTGCCCCAGGAATTAAGTCCTGGGGCGAAGGCGGCCGCGTCCTCGGCAGGCCAGGAGACGTCTCTAGAGTGTTGGTTTGCCGCCAGTCCAGCATGCCCCCAGCATGGACTGTCCACGCAGGCCGACCAGCCGTGTGCATATGCGTGCCTAGGCGGGCATCGTGCAAAGGGGAAGCAGGCCTGCTGGGCGCATATGCTTCAAGGCAGGCAGCAGGGCGCTGGGGGAAATCAGTTCGTATCCGCCGCCGTCGGCGCGCGGCGGGCCCGTGCGAGCCGCCAGCGTGGACGGCGTGCTCTTGGGACCGGCGGCGGCGTCACCGGTCCCGCAGGTGACAAAGAATCCCAGGAGGCTACTAAGGCAGTTCTTCAGTCGCAACAACGCGCGGGCCGCCCCCAACTTTAAGCCCCAGGCAGCTGAGACAAGGCAGCCGCCTAGCAGGGAGGGCAACGCATGGCCGGGCGCCAGGGCCGACGCAATCAGAGGAAGAAGGCTATGCATGAAGGCTCGCCGGATGCACACAATGCACACGCCCACATGGCCGGTGTGCCCGCGGCCACAGATTTTCAAGCAGTCTTGCGGACGACGACGCCCCCTCAAGCCGGAAAGGCGTCCGCGGATTGCAGCTCACAGCGTCGCCCCGCCGTTATGCGCGGGGGCGGGGCGCCATCGCCATCGCGGTGTCGTCCTCGCGCCCGGCCGCCGCGCCCCGCGGCCGCGTCACGCGCTCGAGCATCGACTGCAGGCTCGATATGATGACGTCAAAGTGCGGCCTCTGCTCCGGGGCCTCCGCCCAGCACGCATGCGCGAGCTGCACGTACGCAGCGGGCGCCGACGGCGGGAAGCGCGGCCGCATGCCAGCCTGGCTGACGCGCTCGATGATCGCGCTCTTCCGGAGCCCTGGAAGCGGGCGGGGGCGGCGCGGTCGGCGGCGGGGCGCGGCAGTGCGAGTGTCGGTATGCGTACAACGGCGTTCTCAAGACCAGGACGGCCGGGGCGGGCATCTCTTTCAAGTGACTGATCGAGGACGGGCGCAGAGGCGAGTTAATATGGAGCCTTGCCAGCATGCCCTCGGCAGTCATGCGAAAGAAGCTACCTGGCAGCTGCTGCCGCATCCGCTCACCCGCGTACGCGTGGGCGCCGCCCATGTAGAGTTCAAAGAGCAGGACACCAAACGAGAAGACGTCCGCCGCGGTGGTGATGCGGGAGCCGGGGACGAACAGCTCGGGGGCGAGGTGGGACACGGTGCCGGCGCCGCAGACGTTGACCACCGCATCTGCCGCCCCCAGCACCTTGACCAGGCCAAAGTCCGCCAGCTGCGATGGTTGAGCAACCGCATGGCAGGGTGGGTGCGCGGAAGCTGTTGGGCAGCTGAATATGATCCAAGACAGGTTTAAACCGGTCGCGTGATGTGCATGAGGTTTTTCATGATGCGTTTGTTGGTGCCGCGACTACGTGGTTTGAAAGGGCGCTCTTGTGGTGTGCTTTGCATGTATTGTCACCCCAGTCAATGGTCAACCCTGGCTGTGTTCCATCTTACCGATCGCCCTTACCTTGATGAGGTAGCCACGGGGCTGGGCAGGGGAGCTCTTGAGCAGGACGTTGTCCAGCTGCGTTGAAATGCAAGGAAGGCAATTTGGGGGCACGTGAATGCAGCGCAACTGGGTTGGCGGATCGATGGACGGTTGTGAGGGGGGTGCAGGGAAACAAGGGCAAGGCGGTGGGACGGGGGCAGCCAGTACAGCTTGCCTGGGAAGACAGGCTTTTGGGCTTGCTGCCGGCAAATCCGCACCCCCGTGCGGACGTAGCAGCGGACCTTGCTTGCCGCTGGCATCAGCGCCCATTCGCATGCAGCAGCGGCGCAGGCATCATGCTGCCCAAGGGGACGCGAGCTGACTGCGGGATCAATTGAATTGCTTCAATTTGAACCTCGTGTTGTGCACACCCCAAAATCCCTCGCACCTTGACGTCGCAGTGACAGAGGCGGATGCTGTGGAGGTACGCCACCGCCTCGGCCACAGACAGCGCCACAGACAGCAGCGCGGGCAGGTCCACCGCCAGCGACGCCTTGCCGCCGCAGCTGCCGCCGCCGCCGAGGCTGCGGTGGAAAACCCCCATTCGGAGGTTCTCGCGGAGCGACCCCTTGTCGCAGTACTGAGGGTGATTGTTTGGGGTGTGTTTGAACCCCCAGTCATGTCTCGTGTTCTTGTCGGGTATGGGTGCATGCCGTCGGGAGCTTGCACACACCCGCAAGCACGTACATACCGCTTGTGTATGCATGTTGCTGCCCTGCGCCCCCCACTCAACCAAAATATACACAGACTTGCTCACACACAATATGCAAACATGGATGCATGTTACTCACCTCCATGACAATGATGTTGCAGGTTTCAACTTCCTCGGGATCCTCAAACGGCTGCAGGGGCCGGAAGTTGTGCCCTTTGATGCGCGGCAGCAGAGTGGTCACTGACTGTGCCATCTTGGCACGCGCAGCGTTGGCCGCAGGCAGGTCACCGTAGCTCTTGGCCGCTGCAGTTGATGGAATTCGCCGGCGAGGCACGTGGGTTGAGAGAGCACGTGGGAAGACGCAAAGACTGTGATTCGAGGGGTTCAAAGGCCAGAAGCGGCGTGGGGCTGCCTGGAGGGGCATCATTCAGGCTAGGAAGCTCAGGGCAAGGCCGCTCTGCAGCCGCAGAATCAGGATATGCGATATGCAAGAAACAAGGTAAAGGAGGGCTCACCGGGCACGCCCGTGACCTCTACCATGTCTGTGAGGCAGCGGAAGACCTGCACAATGTTGGGGTGCGTCGCCGCCGACAGCACCGCCATCTCCACCGCATCCTTCATGGCCTCGTGCTCGGTGCTGCGGCGGTACATCACCTGCGAGGCGGCGGCTCATCAAGATCAGTTGCATGACCACATTTGAGATGGAGGGTCGCGACCCACTGTTGGTGGCAGCAACGCTTCATAAGCGTGATGACGGCTGAACCCCCGCACGGGAAGTCAACCTTAAGTGTCTGGGATGACCCAGGATTTTCTCATTACTCACCTTGACCGCCGCCGTGACGTTCTTCCAGGTGCCCCGCCACACCACCCCGAAACCGCCCGCCCCAATGACCTCGTGCAGCACCAGGTCGGCGCAGGGCGGCGCGGGCGCGGCGCGCCCCGCCGGCTGGCCGCAGCTGGCCCCGCTGTCGGAGGCGGGGCGGCCGCCGCCGGAGTTGGAGGAGGCCGTCCGGTCGACGCCTAGGCGCTTGCACTTGAGGAGCTCCTGCTCCAGTGCCTGCGCAGGTGAAATGTCGCGGAGCAGGTGTACATTGTGGGGGAAGGGTGAACAACGCGGCAGGCTGGAAAGGGAGGTGACCGGTACGGTTGCGTCGCGCCGCCCTGCGCCAGGTGCGCCAGGAACGCGGCCAGAGCTTCAGGGCTCGCTCACAAGCTTCTTTTACACCCCTTGCAAATCGAGGTGCGAGGTCCAACGCAGCCCTGCTGGTTGTGAGTCCAGATGTAAACGAGCGCTCTCACCTTGACCATTGCTTCAGTGCACAGCCGCTTGCTGTTGTATGTCGCCAGTTGGCTCGTCGGCGGGCTGCCCGCGTCAGACTCCGGATCATCGTTTTCGTCGCCGCTGCAAGAGCTGCCGGCGGGCTCGTAGCTACCGGCGGCAGCGCTCTCGGACCAGTGGCCCTCGCTTGCAGCCGCGCCCCCGCTGGCCGCCTGAAGAAGCCCCTTGCGCAAGGACACGGCACCCGCGCCCACGCTGGCGCCCACGACGGCCCCGGCCTCGCCGTCGCGGGCGAGCGCGCGGCGGGAGGCGTTGCGGAGGCGCGTAGAGCGGGAGCGGACCGCGTGTGCGTCGCGCCAGATGTCGTCGATGTGCCCGTCCAGCTGGGTGTGCAGCAGCGGCAGGATGCTGTTTGTCAGGCCCTGGGGTTCGGAGGGGTTTGCAGTGGGAGGAGCAGATTTTGAGGGTGGAGCGTCAGAGTGAGAGGCAAGGGCTCAGGGGACAATTGGCTTGGCTTTGTCACAGCAATGGAAGCAGCAGCAGCAGCAGCAGCAGCAGCAGCCGCAGCAGCAGCAGCCACACCAGCGGCACTGGCAGGGCAGCCGCGGTGGCAGCGGTTGCGGAAGCAGGCGGCCTGGCGGCCTGGCACTGCACCAAACCCACAGCGTCCGTCACTCAGCATACGCGCACCAGCAGGGGTCCCTGCACGGATGAGAAGTCGTTGGGCGTCTCCAGTGTGAGGTACAGCGCCGCCAGCGGCTGCGCGCCGTCGTGCACGAACGGCACCACCACCAGCGACGACACCAGCTGCGCCGGCTGCGTGAAGATGTCGCGCGCGGGGCTGGCGCTGCTCTGCATGTAGCCCGTGCAGTCGCGCACGAAGCGCGCCTTGCCCATGGCCATGGCGCTGGCGAGCAGGGTATTGTCAAGGGCCATCTCAGATGCGACCAGGCTCGCCTCTGCGCCGCGGCCGCTGCCACTCAGGCCAAGGCTGTCGTCGTGCGGTCCTAGGTTGGAGGGGCCGCAGGCTATTGCCTCGGACAGCTCGAAGACCAGCGCCTTGGACCGCTGCCCGTCCAGCACAGCCAGCCGCACGCCGGTGTGCGAGTTGACGGCCCTGTCCATGAAGGTGCGCACACCCTGAGGGCGGTTTGGATGCCAAAGTGGAGGGTGGAGGGACGTGCGGCGTAAGAACGTGGAAACATTGATGCAACAGCATCGTGGATGGCGGGGCTGCAAGCGAGTTGCCCCATGGCAGGACATAGGAGCTACTTTTGCAGCTGCGCTTTGCCTTGCAAGTTGCGTGCAGGGTTGGGTGACACTCGGAGACGAGCTCGTCAGATCTCCTAGTGACTGTGTGCGCACGCCCTCCGTCGCTGAGTCTGTCGCATGCGCAGCTGCCCCGCACCTGCAGCAGCAGGCTGATAAAGGTGGTCCTGTCGCCCGCCAGCGAGGCGCGGCGCAGCAGCCGGCACGTAGCCGCCGACTGCCAGTGGCGCACGTGGTGCACCAGCGCCACCGCCGCCACCCCCGGCCACACACGCCACCTGGGCGAGCACGTGAGCGCACTCGTGTTTTACTGGCCTCTGCTTTGCCACCGTGCACACCGTGCAGCAGACAAAGCCACGCAGAAAACAGGGACGGCAGGTGCCGCCGACACGTCATCCCCACCCTCGGCATCGGTCGTGTCGGAGGTTGCCGCCAACACGCGCCACCCACCAGGATCCCTGGAGGGAGTCGCGCTCCTCTGAGGCCAGCATCAGCACGCCGCACGGCTCCGCGGCGGGGCCGATCGGCACCGCGCGGAAGGCCCTCATGCCCGCCTGCTTTGCAAGCGTCTGCCAGTCGGGCGGAAGCTGCCGGAGGTAGTCATCCCCGCGTGCGATGGGGTCAGGCGGGTAAAGGAACGAATGCGTGAGAGGCAGGCCCGCGGGAAGAGGATGAACATAATCAGCGGCAGGCTGCTTGCGGCACCGATACAGGCCCCCCGATGGGTGGATGGAGCATCAGGCCCCAACTCCAGCATTGGAGCCAAACCTGAACCCTATGAACACATGCGGCCGCGCTGCTGAGGGCTCACCGCTGCACTAGATTGGGTGCAGCCGTAAAGGCTGTCCTCGCGCCGCGCCTTGAGCTGCAGGCAGCTCCACCAGGGGTCTGTCACTACAGGCCGCCGCTCCAGCGCGTCGGCGCCCGCCCCGCAGGCCGCCAGCAGCACGGCGGCCTCGGGCTCGCGGTTTGAGGGCGGGCAGAACGCGTATATTGCGACAAGCTGCACGTTCAGCTCAGCGAGCAGCAGCTCTGCGGCCTCTGCTAGCCCCAGGCCGGGCGCCTCGCTGACAGACGCGAGCGCATTCTGCAGGCCCTGAACCTGCAGCAGCGCCCCCAGTGGTGCGTCCTGCTGCAGTGACCGGCGCTGCGGGGCGCCCGGCGGCTGCTGCGGATGCGCCAGCGGGTCGGGGCAGCGGGGCGCCGCGTCGCCGGCGCCGCACGTGGCTGAGGGCGGCGCGCGCTCGCTTATGTAAGCCCGGCAGTCTGCGGCGCCTTCCGCTGGCAGCGGCGCGCTCAGGCACGTCCCCATGTCCACCCCGTCCAGCTGTTGTTAAACGCACTTTTATCCTGCGACCGAGGGTTGAGAGCATGTTCCAAGACAGTCAGGCTCCGTCGGTGCTCTCGCTGCAGCTACGCCTCACGGCCACGGCGCCACTTCGCGACCCGACCCAAGTGTGTCGAGGCCGCGTTACTACTGGGCCTGCCACCACCGCACCTAAGCTGCCAGGCGTCTAAACGTGACCTAGAATCAGTTGAAAGCACGCAGAGGCTGCGTTTCGGGGGGTCTGGCTCCGTTCTACGACCCACGCAGATCCAGTTGGGTGTGGCGAAGCTCAAACTTGCTGTCGAGCCCGTCAAGAGCTGTTACGAGGAATCCAACCTGATTTTAGCTCCTACATGAAGGCAGGAAATCCCCGGAGATGGACAAAACGCAGTGGCGCACGCCGAGCATGGGGTGGGAAGAAGGCGCCTCCGCCGCGAAAAGGACCCTGAACTCTTGTGCCGCCGCTCACCAGCAGCGCAAAGTGTGTCACAACACTATTTAAACTCTGTTATCTTGCTTGGCAGGATGCAGCATGGGGCAGGTAAGCGCGTCGGGGCGTTTATGTCAAACTTCCCTGTCACTTTGCCGGCTGCAAGCTGGTGCCGCTATCCCACACGCCGCGCCGAGCAAATCAATGTTTCTACGCCCTTAAGCACCTCTGGTGCCCATAACAAGCCATGCTAGAGCTACAATCATCCTGTACAGGCACTAAATTATCCCACCGCTCACAAGCCGGCGCCGCAGCCAGCGGGACAAATCCTGGCGGCTGGCAGGCCCAAGCGACCCCCGAGTGGACCAATGCGGCCGAGCTGCCAGGAACCGTGACTCAACGAGCCCATGTGCCGCTTTCCAAACACACGCGATATTCAGGGTGTTCTCAGAAGGCAAAATGTCCCCCCAAACACCCACATCGCGCCGCCCTACTACTGCCAATGGCATGCACGACACCGGGCGCCACGCACGTTGGCGAAGCTCCCGCCTGAGCCGCGCGCAACGGTGCCTCAGGGCTGCTGGCAAGCAGCGCTGGCTGCGGAGGCCTCAGGCGTGCGCCTGGCTGAGGCACGAGCTGCATGCTGCCTTGCAGGCGCTCTTGTTTCCAGGGCATGGTCCCGTGCCTAGGCTTTTCGTGCTGTTCTCTGAGAGCTTCTGCTGGGCCCAGTGCGGGCTGATGAAACGGAACACCCCCATGCATGCACAAAGGGTCAATGCATGAATCGCCCCTAATCACACTGATAGAGACATGCGCTTTCTAATAGAAAGAATTTGTGGGGCCGACACAGTCGAGACCCACAACAGCAGCAAGGCGTGCGGCAGTGTGCGCGGAGCGAGCGAACGGCAGCGTGCAGGCACACCCGATTCCAGCCCGGAGCGCGCCTGACACAGCAGGATAGCAGGACTTCTTCCCCTGGTCCCCCTGTGGTAAAAATGGCCCACCTGTGCAACGCCGGACAGCCAGACGGTCCCTACCGTTGCCCTGAAAAGTGCACCTGCAAGCCAATGCCCACTGTGCTACGTCGCACGCAGGGTGTGTGTGTGGGGGGGGGTGTGGAGAGGGCAGCTGCCGCAGGCTTGCCAAAGATAGGTCACGACGTTGAGCTCCAAACAACATTCAGCAGATGAGTCAGCAGATGGATGCCCCGCTTGTGTCAGAGGGACCGTACCCAAGACCCCTTGCTCATCCCATGCCTGAGGGGTGTGTGTGTGTGTGTGGGGGGTGAGGGGACACAACATCGCCTCAGATGCGTGGACACCCCTGCAGACCCGAAATGTCCGGCCTGCAAAAAGCCCTCCACGCGCAAACTAACGAATCAGACTCACAGACAAACGTCCACATGCATGTGTGCTTCATGCGCGCCATGACGGCACGGTGTGGCTGCAGCAAGGGGCGCGCATGGCAGGCGGGGCGCCTTGGGAGAGTGTGAAGCAGCAATCGCCTCGCCCTCATCAGGTGACTCACCCGACGATGATCTCCTCTCAGGCATGCCTTGTCTTGACACAGCCTGCTGCTGCTTTATAACGCCCAGCTCATGCCTATGCCCTCACAAATCTCACTGCGTTTGTGCATTGCTGCGAGATTCTGTCCTATTTCATCTTGCCTTGACCAGCTTGTTTCCCTCTCAGACATTCTGGTGCCGCACTAAGAGCCTGGTGGCGCATGCAGGGATCTATAACCTGTGCGGCCAACTGCGGCCGAGGTGACACATACTTGAGGGCTGCGGTCCCTCCTTCGTCTGGCACCAGACAGCGATGAGTAGGAAAGGATCATGAATTTACACATCCCAGGGTCATACATGTTGGAGGCACCCAGGCCCATTGGATACGACATGAGAGCAAGGGGGAGGGTGCTGTGCATGCCAGCTGGCATGTGAAGCGTACCATACACTCCTGCGCAGGGTACATTGGTGACAGGGGCATGCATTCGCAAGGTAGGGCGCCCTGTCCCATGCAGCACGCACTGTTGGCAGCAAGAGATGCATCAAAAAAATGGGTAGTATTGCTGCGATATGTATCGGCGTGCAGCTGCCGGCCAGGTGGGATCGTTCGTGACTGATGATGGAAAGCGGGAGCGCGCGCCGCGCGGCGATCAATGCCGTCCGCATATGTGCAGCTGCTGATGGCGCTGAGGGTGTGTTTAACGCTAGAGCTGCGCGCGGTCCCACGCCACCTGCAAACAAGCAAGTGAAAGAGACATTACACGCCTGTCTGTATGTTGCACGCAAAGCAAGGCGATGAAGTCGAGCTGCAATTCAAATAAACTGCACCTGCAAAACACCCCTTCATTCAACTGCAAGGAGATTGTGTCAGAACCCAACTCTGGTGTCCGTTCATGTTGATGGACATCATGGTTGGCTGCGTGGTGCATCAAGACACGCACCTGCCCAGCTTCAATAAGGCTCAGGAGGATGAGCCTCTCCTTCTGCTCCTCCTGCTCCCCTGGGTTCACGGAGGGAGAGCATGCTTTGGCGAGTCGATGGGGCCGCCCAAGACTGTGTGGGTTGAGGTTGCGTGTGGGCACGCGTGCGCACATACACATGCATGAACGCGCATGCGTGCATGTGTGCGTGCGTGCGTGCGTGCATGTGTGCGTGCGTGCATGTTTGCGTGCATGTGTGCGTGCATGTGTGTGTGGGGGGGGGGCAGGAGGGGGGGGGTGTGAGAGCATGGCATTCGCCAACAGATCATGAGGAATCGACCGTCGTGACCCACCTGTCTCGTAGCGCACGGTCGTGAGTCCCCCCTCTGCTGCAACGTCCCCCACGCGCATCCTGTACCACACCTCGTCCCCCGGCCACCACAGCAGCAGCCTCAGGCCCTGCAGCAGCGACACCAATGAATGCAGTGTCAGGACATCCCCCGCCGCCGGCTTCGACGCCTTCAAGGATGCCGGCGGCGGCTGAGACACGCAACCCGGCTGCTGCTGCTGCTGCTGCTGCTGCTCCTGTGGCAGCGGCGGCGGCTGTCCGGGGCGCGGCACGATCCGCGGCGTGTCGTAGTACATCCGCCGCTCCTGCGTCGCCTGTAGCCCCCGGACGTGGTCAGCTGCCCTGGCAACGATGTCGCGCGCCATGTCCCGCTCCGCCCTCAGCCGCTTGATCTTGGCGCGCTGGGCATCGATGATCGTATTCGCAGCCTCAATCTGGACATACGGGCAAGGTTGCGTGATGGTCGGTGTCATCTGTCTGATGTGTTTACATGTTTAGAATGATGACAGGCCACTTGAGAACATGGCCAACCGACACATGCAGCAGAGACACGCACCCTTTCGTTGCCTTTTTTGAGATAGTGCTGGGTGATCCTCTTGTAAGCGTTGGTCTTGCGGGCCTGCGGTACAATCGTGGCGCCAGTGTTGAGTGCAGAAAAAGTGACATGCAGAAGCGCCAGTGTTGGTTACAAGAGTACGGTAATGACATACAGAACGGGGACAGGGCGCACGAATACGCTACGCTCCACTGCCGCACCTCCCGCCCAGCAGCCCCTCCGACCCCCCCTCCCTGGCAAAACCCTGCTGCGACGCCGCACCCACCGCCTCCTCGCCGGCCTCCTCCGCGGCGACCGCCCTGGCCTCGGCGTCCCGCATCTTGTTTAACGGCACATGTCATGCGGATGGGGGCGGGAGCCACGGGCCGCGGTGGGTGTGAAAGCGGGGAGGGCCGCAGGGGGTGGAGGGGGTGGGGGTGCAGCGGCGCTGGCGCTGCGCCGAGGGGGTGTTGAGTCAAAAAAAAGGATGGCGTCCCAAGTGATGAACGAGCCGCCCCGGCCGACTGCGGGCCGCACATGCGCCGCTCACAAACGCACAGAGCGGGTCCCGCAGCGCGCCAGCCCC
>NW_014013027.1:14842-18833 GCF_000611645.1 Monoraphidium neglectum
CCCACGCACTCGCACCACACACACGCCCCCTCTCCACCGCCGCCCGCGTGTCCCCCCGACCCCGCTGCCCCTGGCCACACATCAGACATCACCCCCGCCACGCACCTTCTCCTCCAGCTCCTCCTTAGCCTTCAGCAGGTCGGCCTTCTGCCCATTGGCCTCCGCCAGCCGCGCCCCCAGCAGCTGCGCCTGGGGTTCAAACAGCGGACGAACAGCGATGCAGGTTGGAGTTGGCAGGGTCGTGGGGACGGGGCGGTCAGGGACGATCAGGAAGCATGCAAATCAGGCGGGCGCATGTGCCATGCACGCATGCTGTGCACGCCGCCTAGACCCCCCCTCCTGGGTTGTCGCATGCACCTGCTGCTGCGCCGCCTCCGCAGCCTCCTGGCCGGCCTTCTCCGCTGCGGCGGCCCTGGCCTCGGCGTCCCGCAGCTGGGCCCAAGGGAGCGTGTCGCGCGGGGAGCCATGCGGTGCGGACGATGGCTCAACGGGGGGAACGCGGATTGGGATGAAAGCAGAGGAAGGCAGCCTGCAGGGCGCGTGCTGTGCATTTGAAGACGGGGAGGCATTTCAGAATGAAGGGGAACATCGACGCTGTTCGAGTGCAGCAGGATTGCGGCGCGTACTCCTGACTGCTGGCACACACCGCAGTCTCCAGCTGCTGCATTCGCTGGATCCCCACAGCAGCGGTCGAGTCGGTTGAGCGCTGGGTCTCAGCCGGCATGCCGTTCGTCTCAGCCGCCTGCGCATAATGCATGAGCGCAGTAAGGGTTGGGTGGAGAAAGAGTGACCGCTCCCCCCACATGGTGGTGCCGGCACCGCACACAGACGATGCCCCAGCATCGCACCAGCTGCTGGCACGCCGCCTCAGCGACTGCCAGAGCACTTCCGGCCTCGACAGCCTGGCGCTTCGACATTGCCTGCATGGTCATAACAATCAGAGGCAAAAGGCATGGGGGCAGGGGCGGGGGTCGCTGAGCAAGGCATTGCTGAAACCTTGGAGGCATGAATATCAGGATGGGGTGAGCCATAGCCCAGCAGGGCGTGGGACGAAGGGGAATGATCTCATGCATTGACTGCCTGTGCCTGCACAACAACGGGGATGGGCGTGACCCGACAGGGCGCTCGCCTGGTGGTTTGGTAAGTATGCCCAGGCTGCTGCTCCTCCTCATGCTGCTGCTACTGCTTCTGCTGCTGCTGCTCCATGGGCGGCAAAGGCGGCAGTGCCCGGCGGGGCTCCCTCTGGATTGCTTACCTGGTGCACTGGGCGCGGACGGCCTGCTGGAGGTGGGCTAGCTCCTATCGCGGCTGCCACGCGCTAGAGTCGCCAGGCGCCAATGTAGAAGCTCCAGCTACCAGAGGACCAATCTGCTACGGCCCGTGCTCGCCTAGATCACAGCAGGCGGGAAGACGGAGCACGCGGATATGTCGTTGGGTCACGCAGGGGGTGCAGCCAATCGAATTTTGGATACCAGCACAAACTTTGCATCGTGATCAGACATCAGACACACGAAGCTGTGGTTTCTAAATGTGGCAGGTGATGCGAAGCTGTCCCGTCGCCTGCTCTCCCTGCTGTGTGCTGCACACTGCCCCTCGCCCCGCCCTGCCCTCACGCATGCATGCATGCACGCCCCCACATGTGACTGTCAAGGGCAAGTGGCGGCTGTCGCATCTCGCATGCGCGCACGTCCCACACGTGCACAAGATTGACGAGGCAGCAATACCGAGGGAGTTTGAGAGCAAATTGTTGACACTCAGGACATGCATTGGGTATGAGGGAGAGTAAACATGGTGAAACAACCAATCGGGAACACTGTGTATGCCAGGGGCCCATCAGTGCATGGCGTGTGCGGTGGGCCCAAGAGCACCAGGCGCCCACGCACGCACGTGTGCTTTCGTGCGGGGCCAAGAAGATGCGGGATCTGACTACCAAAGCAACACCAAGGAACCAGCGGCCAGGCAGCAAAGACCCTGACGGCAGCCATGGCCAATGCAAATGCGGCGTGTGCGCGTTTTACACACCTTCATGCCACCCGGATGTGGCCTGACCACTCACATGACTTGTGTACTGCCGGTCAGCCTACGCGGGTCCTTCTGAAATAGACACCCTGGTTGGCTTTTCGGACTTCTATGCAGACGGGCCATCAGGTTGCATCTATGATCCAGCAAGCAACCTTTCCAGGGAAGGGCTAGCCGCACGTAAAGAAATTATTACAGAGTTTGTGCACACAGCTGGAACGGTCCAAAAGAAATCATAGGTAGATTGGGCATTCGGGAGCAGTCAAACAGCCAATCAAATGGGCAGTTCTTCCCCAAGATGTCAGCAAAAACCGCGTTTGTGTATTGAGCAGGGGCTGCAAGTTGCAGCCCCCAAAAGCACAGTGTGTGTCTGTCAGGAACCAAGCACGTCAAACATACGGACACAGGGCTCAGCCCTGGGCCAAGCCCCCTGCCCCAGCGCAGGCCAGCCGACCACTCAGCCAGACGCAGCCCACCGAGGGATCTCCCTCTTGCCATGAGTGGGCCTGACCGAACGTCACCGGGCGAGGGCGGCCCCGCACGCGCCGCATGTGGCCGGGAAGAAACGAACCTACTGCGCGTGTGGTGGTCTCAGACAAATGGATCAGAAAAGACGCAACCTCACGCAGTCGACTGGACTCCATGGGACACACAGCGAACTGACACTGAATGAGTAAAAAATATTTGAAACCACCTGCTGCGTGCAAGTGCGTGAGCTGTACATGTAGATTGCAGTCAAAGGGTTCTGCGAATTTTGCGGGCGTGTGCGCCCGCGTTGCCGCGCGCTTCTTGCTCCGCCTGCGACACCTGCCTCGCCGCGGCGCCACCCCTGCAGCTGGCAAATCAAGGAATCAAGATAACGCTCATCACAAATAAAACAACGCAGAGAGGCCATCAAATGCCCCCCCCAACGCTGTTAATGCACCGCACCCTGTTTGGTCCCCCTCGCCCGCCGCCTGCTCCTTGCTTCTTAATTCCCTGCACGGCGTGGGGTGCCGCTGACGCCGCCGGCCGCGCCTCTTGTCGTCGACCGCGCCGCGCCGCGCACCCCTGCCGCTCCTCACCCTCCTCGTAGTGCCCCCCTCCTCCGCTCCCTGCACCTCCGCGATCCTCAATCAATCAACCTCCTCCCTCAACAATCTCTCAACCCTGCTTGTATCCATCTGCAAGGCCGATCCTCCTTATCTGCCTCATTGTCGCAGCAACCTCAGCCCCGCGCTCTGTCATCGGCTGCCCCCGTGAAGTGTCGCCTCTGGCTCCACAACTTCACCCCCTGATGCCCGTCAGTCCCGCCTCCATCGGGCGTCCTGCCACTGAACATGCCAAGCAAAGCCGCGTGCCACGGCAGCCAAGGCCGCGCCGCGCTCGCCGCACTGCCAGCGATGTGGGCCGCGCCTGGCGCTGCTGCGCGGCTGCGCCGGGGCTGCTGCCGCAGCGGCTGCTGCTGCTGATGCGACCTGCCTCAGCGGCCGCTCGTCCCGCTGCTGCTCCTGGTCCTGCTCCTGGTCCTGCTCCTGCTGCTGTCCTGGCTGCTGCTGCTATTGCTGCTGCTGCTGCTGCTGCTCCTGCCGCTGCCGCCGCTGCCGCTGCCGCCGCTGCCGCCGCTGCCGTCAACCCTGAGCCGCGCTTCTCCCCTCCTATTGCCGGCCCCAAGCCACGCGCCCGTGCCCGGCCGTGCGCCCTCACCATGCGTGCGGCCCCGCTGCCGCGGCGGCGCGCGCGGCGTTCTTGTAGGCTGCGGTGAAGAGGGCCTGCCTGTGCTGCAGGATGTAGCGGCTCATGCGGAACTGGTCCAGCCCAAACTGGCGGAACAGGCGGCCCAGGGCGTGGCGCTGCTTCTTGACCTGAGAGAGGGAGAGAGTGTGCATGTGTGTGAGTGTTTGTGTGTGTGTGTGTGTGTGTGTGTGTGTGTGCGTGTGTGTTTTTGTGTTTGTACGTGTTTGTGTGTGCTGTGGGTTTGCGTGTGTGGGGG
>NW_014013027.1:19277-20189 GCF_000611645.1 Monoraphidium neglectum
GTGGTAGGGGGAAAGGATGCTGGATTTTGAAGGGGGGAGGGGCAGCGGTGAGAGAGAGCTGCGGGGTGTGGCGTGCGCATCAGGCAGCGGGGCGGCGCGCCGCGCGCGCCGCCCCGTCTAGGCACTGCTGGCGCGGTCGCGACCCTCGCCCATGACGCGCCGCGCCTTGTCCCCGCAAACATACGTGAACCAGACAGTCGCCACGGAGTCACGTCAGGCAGCACCGATCAAACCACTTTTATTTGAATTTTGCTCTGGTGGGGAGACCTCTCTCCTGCCGCAGTCCCCTGCCCCCCTGCCTCTCGTCTCCTCCCTTTCCAGCCACATCCGCCGCAAGCTGAGCGTACGGCACGCATCTCATATGACATCATCAGATGCCGCCATGACGCGCTCTCCTCTTCAATGACTCACCTCTGGGTCCATGATGCGCCTCTTCAGCTCCCGCCTGTCCACCTCCGGGGGCTTCAGCAGCTTTGGGATCTTGGGGGTGGGTGGGGGAGATTAAGAGTGAGATTGAGATCAGCATCAGGATTGGAATTGAAAATCGGGATGAGCAATGTGATTGGGATGAAATGAGGATCAAAATGGTGACATGGGGTGGGTGTAGTTGGGGTGGTGAAGAAGCCTGGTGAAGAAGCCTCTCTGTGCGCATACACATGCACATGTGTGACGCCCTGCCACCTGTGTCACCCAGCCCAAGAGCTGGCCCCAGCCCCAGCCCCAGCCGTAGCCGCTCAGCACAACACCCCTCTCACCAATCAAAACAGCAAACGGCAACCCACACATGCGCAATAGACGCCGCGCCTCTGTCCACCCCCCCCACCTGCAGCGTGGGCATGAACCCCAGCACCTCCAGCTGAGCGTACGCGATCATCTCCGCGTCCTTGGGGGCCACCAGCCGCCCAAACATCG
>NW_014013027.1:20386-24531 GCF_000611645.1 Monoraphidium neglectum
CCGCCAGCCCCTGCCCGCTGCCGTCGAGCCCTGGGGGACGGCAGGGGCGCAGGTTGTTGCAGGGGGGGGGCATGAAACATGATGGGTGGCGAGGGTTGGGGGAGGGGGCGGGAAAGGGGTTGCGTGCTCTGGGGACGGGGCGTGGTGCGGCGTGGGCCATGGATGGGATTGCTCCTGAGGGATGAGTTGCGTGTCGTTGGAACGGAGCCCTCTGATTGGCGGAGCGGACAGAAGCCCGTCCTGGGTCAGGCTGCTCTGAGCGCCCAGGCGCATGGCGGCAGGAGGTTCGCAGGGCGGGGCGCGGGCCAAGGGGGGGATGGCGGAGGGGGAGGGTGCGTGCTCACCAGCCTGCGGGTTTGCCAGCAGCTCGGCGCAGCCTCCGACGTTTGTGCAGACGACGCACTTGCCGGTGAGGCCGGCCTCTATGACCGACACTGGCAGTCCCTCGCTGATTGAGGTCTGGATGTAGACCCAGGTCTTGGCCAGAACCTGCGTGTGTGTGTGTGTGTGTGTGTGTATATGTGTATGTGTGTGTGAGTGTGTGTGTGTATACGTATATGTGTGTGTGTATGTATGTGTGTGTGTTTGTGTATGTGTGAGGGAGAGAGATGAAGTAGTCGCGATCAGAGTACCGAGCCGCATCCACTTGGACAAACAACCACTTGTTAAGTTGCAACGAACTTGCATGATCATTGCAACCATGGCGGCCCCCGCAAGGCCCGCAGCGCCGGCTCCAAGCCGGCGCCCGCCCAGCGATCGACGTCTTTGTGCGCCAGGGCACCAAGCGCTTCACGAGAGACGCCTGGCGGCAGCCGGCCCGCCGCGCGGCCCCTGCGCCGCCGGCCGCACCTTCTGGGGGTTGCCGAGGCCGTGCAGTGTGACGTTGTCCTGCAGCCCCAGCTGCTTGATCAGACGCCTGCAGCCCGTCACGTACTGCAAGACACATGGCGGGGTGGTCGATTCAGGGGTTAACGTTTGATTTTTGGTTGAGGCTCCGAGGGTCTTGCGGCGAGGGAGTCTGGGGGAGGTATGGGGCTGGGCGGTTGCCGCAACACAGGGGAGGGCGGTGCGTTGCGCCTGCGGGCGCTACGGCCAGGCGCGTGCCTGAGTCCCCTACATCGCCAGAGAGCGCGTTGGGCAGGCTGCATTGCATGTTGTTGACCCGCAGATTGTCAATAGATAAGTGATCAAACAGGCGTGATGAGCTGGCGCGCACCTCCGCATCAAACTCCAAGGACCCGAACACCTCCAGCCGCTGCGGCAGAGGAGTGTTTTTTACGAACGTGCGGCAGGGCAGGGGTGGCGGGGGCGTCAAGGGGCATGTGCTGTTTGAGCAAGAGGGCCGCCCGGGTTCGCGGGGGCGCCGTGACGAACACGGCAGCTCGCAGCAGCGCCAGAGAGCGAAGGGCGCCAGTGGCGTCGCGGTGGTGTGTCACTGGGGCGGCTGCTGCGGCGTGATGTTCTTGCTCACGTAATTGGCCACCCCGTAGTCGTGGACGATGACGGCGGCCGCCCTGATGGCCGTCATGATGTCCTTCAGCGCGTACACGTGACTCAGCATCGACGCGGTGGGCACCGGGGCCTCGTCATCCTGGGGAGCGATTATCGTTGCGCCGATTACTCATATGGCGGGTCGTGGCTTAGGGTAGTGTAATCAGTGACCGCAAACACGACCTGCCTGGCTTTTGGGGCACTAAGTACTCCTGATTCAACCAAGCCGGCAAAGACATGTCTTGCCGCGGCCCCCACCTGC
The DNA here is from genome assembly GCF_000611645.1 of Monoraphidium neglectum. NCBI lineage: Eukaryota > Viridiplantae > Chlorophyta > Chlorophyceae > Sphaeropleales > Selenastraceae > Monoraphidium > Monoraphidium neglectum. The sequence continues at coordinate 22,140 of NW_014013027.1, forward strand.
AGGCAGGGGTAGTGGTCGATCTCCAGTGCGTTGAGCAGCGGCATGAGCCGCGCCTCGCGCGCGCCCAGCCAGAGCTCCCAGGCGGTGTTGAACGACGCGTTGCAGGGCACCACCATGTCCGCCATGGACAGCAGGGTCTGAGGTGAGGGCGTGGGCATGGATTGGGGCGTTCAAATTGGAAGAAATAGGTATACACTCGGGTGTTAGGAGGCGCTTGCGGGGTTGCGCCGCGATTGGTGTGATGTTGAATCAGTCGGATGTACCGTGCATATCTAATGCACACGACAGCTCTGGCTGCAATCCGCCGCCCTGACCAGCGCTGGGGACGTTTATTGAGTCGCCAGCAGCCCCAGAACAACAAGCGCCCCCCTCTTCTGACATACTCTCCCACCACCACACCCCCCCACCCGCAAAAAAACAGAGGGGAGCCTCCTCACCTGCCCCACTGCGCGGTGGAAGCGCAGCACCTGCTCGTTCACAAAGGTGGGCAGCAGGTCGCGCTTGAAGCAGTCCACTGCGGGGGGGCCCCAGGGCGAGGGGGGGGGGGCGCAGTGGAGGGGGCAGGCGGTGGGTCGCAATGGTAGGGTGCATGGGAAATGGAAAACTGATCAAAGCAGAAACCTTATTGTTTCATTCCACCCAAGACTGTGGTCCACGCACTGCTGCCCTCGGATCAAAGAATGGCACCTCCCTCCACCTGCAAGAAGAGCATGAAGTGAGCAAGCCCCACCCGCATCCCCGATGCACCACACACACACACATGTACACACATACCCATACGCCCTCTCGTCACCCTGACTCACGGTATATAAGCCTCTCCCGCAGCAGTACCCCGTGCTCCCAGACCTGCAGGCTCTGGCCCGACACCAGCTGAGACACCAGCCCAGTCAGCGCCTGTGAGTGAGCAAGCGTCGTTTTCATAGTCAGCCGAATAATCGTTTGGTCATTTGGCTGGTTGTTGTCTGGTGCAAGGTAACGCGGGATCAGGAGTACAACAATTGTGCCCGAGCCGTTCACCAGCCTACCTGCGGCCCATGGTGCGACGCCTGCACCACCGGCGCGCCCGCGGGCAGGCCGACGCACAGAAATTTCAGGTAGTGCATGAAGAGGTCAAAAAGGGCTGTGAGGTCCTCCAGGGGCGGCGGTGCAACCGCCCCAGGGTTGACCGCGCAGTCAAACGCAAGACCTGCATCATCCGCCGCCGCCGCTGCTGCCGCCGCGGGCCCGCCGACAGTGTTGTTGCCGGCGGGGCCCGGGGCGCTAGAGGGCGGCTGGGGGGAGGCTTGAGAGGAGAGCGGGGCGGCGGCGGCGGCTGCGGCGGGCAGCGTGGCGGCGGCGGCTGCCGCGAACTCCTCTGTGAAGACGGCGCTGACCTGTCGAGCGGGGCGGCGCGTGGGGTTGGGGGCAGGCGGCAGCGGTCAGATGCGATGGGTGCGGACAGCGCAGGTGAGCAGCCGTGTTGACGGGGAGCTTGCCTAGTCCAGGGCCAACCGCAGTGCAGATGACGGCGTGTCCTCATTCCTGCCAAGACCCCGATCGACCAGCTGTGGCACTCTGCGAGGCGTGCAGTCGCCAAAGCAGTGCGAAATGGAAGGGGTTTGACAAGGTCAAAGCGTGATGTCACCCACCTGGGGGTCCGCCCATGTCAGGTCCCAGTCGTGCGTCTGGAAGTAGGCGTGCAGCCGCACAAACGCCCCCGCCAGTGCGCGCGCATCCGCGCCCATGCCGAAGCACGTCGCCTGGCATTGGTGTGGTTGGAGGTGAGGTTGCAGAAAGAGTGTCAGGGTGTGTGTGAGGACAATGGTGTCATGAGGTCATGAGAGCGGGCCGTTTTCTGTTGCGTCCAAGCCACTCTGGATAATCTCTCTTTGGTAGCGCACGCGTGTGTGCGCGCGTGTGTGTGTGCGCTTGGTGGGGGGAGTCAGGGCAGAGTGATTGCTGAGGTGCATGGGAAGGCGCTGCAACAACCAATCGGCCAAGTAGAAGATATGTCCCACGCCCAAACAAACCAGGAAAAAAACCCACCCCACCCCACCCCGCCCCGCGTCGCCCCAGCCGCTCGCAGTCAGCAGCGCCCACCTTGCGCAGTGACACCAGCAGGCAGCGCCACGCCGGGAGGAACCGGCCCCGCACCGCCGCGGGCGTGGTGACGTATGCGCGGCGGGTAAGCTGGGTGTATGGGACGCGCGTGAAGGTGGACTGGTTGGGGCTGTCGTTCTGGGTGTCCCACTGGATGGTCAACGCCACCTGGTGTTGGTTTGACCAGGTTAGCAAGCAAGAGAGTGTGTGCATGTGTGCGTGTGTGTGTGTGTGTTTGCGTGTGTGTGTATGTGTGTATGTGTGTGTGTGTGTGTGTGTGTGTGTGTGTGTGTGTATGTGTGTGTGCGTGTGT
>NW_014013026.1:0-1069 GCF_000611645.1 Monoraphidium neglectum
GCGCCGACGCGCCCGGCGCCGTGCCCGCCGCAGCGCCTCCGCAGCCGCTGGCCGCGCCAGGCGGCGCGGCGCTGCGCGGCGGGGAGTTGGACGGCGCCTCGGGGGTTGTTGGTGAGGGCGGGGCGCCATGGCGGATCCCCGAGTCCTCAGGCTCGCCACCGGCCCCGCCGTCTGACTGGCGCGTGCCCTCTGCGCTCGCACCCGTCAGCGAGGGCGGCAGCCCGCGGCGGCACTCCGGCACGTCGCCCCCCCTGGGGAGCCACTTCACAAACGGGCAGCCCGCGGGGGAGCCGCCGCCAGCGCTGCCCGCCTCCGGCGCGGCCGACGGCGGCGGCGCCGCCGCGGGGGCCGCCGCCGCGGAAGCGGGCCAGCTTGCCTGGCCGGCGGCGGGGGCGGCAGCTGCCCCGCATCTTCCCACCGAGGACGACACGATCGTGGTCGTCCACACCGGGAAGTTCACGTTCAAAGGGTCGGGGCAGCCGGTGGACATGGCGGTGGTCCATTTAGGCAGCCTGGGGGGCAGAAGCTTCCCGGAAGACCCGCCAAGGGGCAAGGGCGGCCGCGTGGCGCCGGGCGTCGGGGTTGTGGGGAAGGCGGAGGCGAAGCTGCCGGGGGTGGCAGGCGCAGTCAGGGCGCGGCTGCCGGCGGGCGCGCAGGCGCAGGTGAGAACGGGGCTCGGGGCGCGGCAGCAGGCTGGCAAGGAGGGGGAATACGGACAGCTTGGAGCGTCGGGAGCGCTCTGCAAAGAGAAGCTGGGCTCGGAATGCTTTTGCGGGGCTCACTGGTTGGTGGGGTGCATGTAAAGCCCCGGCGGCAGCCGGAAGGCGCGCCGCACCCGGTGAAAAGCGTGTCGGCCATGCAAGTCAGTAAGCCTGCAACCTTTGGCAGTGCTGCCATCCGCCTTTCCCCTCGGTGTACTGCCCATAACACGCCCGTGGCCGCCCGCACCCAACCGCCCCCAGCTCCTGCGCCCGCCGGCCCCTCAGCCGCCGCCGGCGCTGCAGTCCGCGGCCTCCTTCGTGCGCGCCATGAGCATCACCCGCCCGCCCCGCGCCGCCCGCGGCGGGGG
>NW_014013026.1:1232-3901 GCF_000611645.1 Monoraphidium neglectum
CCCGCCCGCCCCGCGCCGCCCGCGGCGGGGGCGGCGCCGCCGCCGGCAGCCCGCGGTCCTCGGGCTTCTGGGACCGCCAGCTTCAAAGCTCGCTATCCTCGGCAGGCGGGAAGGCGGGGTCCGGTCCGAGGTTGCGGCGCAGCTTCACAGAGTGGAGCTCGGGGTCGCTGTCGGGCGGCGGGTCCACGTCGTTCGGGCGGCCGCCCGGGCCGGCGCAGGCGCAGGTGCCCAAGGAAGAGGGCGCGGCCCCGCCCCTGGAGGGCGCGCAGAGGGGGGGGCGGGGCAGCGAGATGCCAGGGCCAGAGGACAGGGTGTGATGCTCCCGGGATTCAAGCGCCACGGGTGACGCGGGACTGCGCAGGACGCAGGGGCTGGGCTTGCTCGGGGCGGCGTGGCCGCCGGCGTCAGGGGCGGGGTGGGGTCGGCGCTGCCCTTTTGCCCGTGCGAAAGGGCGCGCAGGCGCTCGCGCAGGCCTGGTCGCAAGCACACAAGCCTCCTGCTGGGCGGCGCTGGCGGCGCCGCGACTCGGCGGGTCAGTTGGGCCTATTTTAGGGACTTCCTTAGATCAAATCACGGTCTGCTCTCTTGTGTGCTGGCCTGCATTCGTCAGCCGCGCGGTGATGTCAGCACCGCCCGAGCGCAACGCGGTGGCACCGCAGCCCGCATCAGCAGCAGCAGCATGGCGACCGGAACATGTTGCCACCCGCCACCGCCGCGCATCGCGGCTGCAGCTGCTGCGCCGGTCGCCACCGCCCCTTCGCTTTGCGCGTGCTCAAGCGCAGCTGGAGGCCGCAGCAGCGCCCGCCTGCATACATGCCGTGCCGCGCACGTAGGCTTCTTATCCGTGGCCCCCATATCGCGTTTGGGAATCTTCCCCTCACGACCACAAACCGATGATGTGTCGCCCCCACCTGATCAAATTGGTTTTGTTGATGCACATGGGTGCCTGGCTCTATCTGCATCACGAATTGCAAAGTGGGTTCCTGCGCCGCTGGCGCCGTCCGTACTGCCGTACACCCCTGGCCTGCCCGCGGCTGCCAGGTTCCAGGTGGCGTGGACGAAAGACCCGCAGCGGCGCGCGTTCTCGCGTGCACCTGATCTCTTGAATCCATAATCTTGATTGGCGGAAGGCCCACAAACATTTTTTTTTGCGCAAAAACAGGGATGGCACAAGTACACACACAGCGCAACTCCTGCCCTCTCAAACCTGCAACCGGGCCACTTGTTGCGGCCTGCACTGCGCATCCCAGTGGCAGCAGCGCCGATGCTCGCAACCATCGTGCTCATTGCTGCTGAGTCCTGACAGTGCATGGCACTTGTAACCTTGAATTTCATTTTCATTGGCCATCGGCGCAGTTCCCCAGCCAGCAAGGGTTATGGCTCTGCGCGGGCAACGGTGAGGGGGAGGGCCACCCGCCAGGTTTGCTCAACGCCTTGGATCTTGTTGAGTGCATGCGTGGCTGCTGATGGCCCCAATTCACTAGCCCCCCAATAAGTGAGGCTTGGCGATTTTGCATGTTGGAGGCTACTGAGGCCGCCCTACAACGTCGCACGAAGCGATGACAAGCGCACACTACAGTACACTTGGGCCCAAACCACACGTGCTTCCCGGGCACGCTGAACAGGGGCATCCTGTAACTTGAGATGGTGGCCACCAACTTGGATAGGTGCACCGGCGCGTGCATTGTCGACAGCTGGGTGTCGGCAGGTGCAATGAAGCCGTTAGCTCTGCTGGTTGCATTAGTACAAGGTGCCGATGAGTCCGAGGCACCACTGTGCGCTGCAAGGCTGGCGTCGTTGATAAGCAAACGTACTCACTTAAAGTACTTCCATCCTTTTACCCCGGTCCCGTGCCTGCCCACCCGCGGCTCACATCGAGGCCACAAATTCGAACCACCGTCCATCTTCCGCCTTGCACGCTTGCTTGCAATCAATTGATTACAAGAGGTATCACTCTGCCAGCATCAGAGGAGCGTAGTAAAGCGGGAGCGGAGATCAGTGCCTTTGGTGAGCACCTGAAGCACGCATGATTCCAGACAGGCTGCCTGTCACGATTTGCAAAAATTACAACCTCTCTAGCTGCAAGCGCCTTGAGGGTTTGGTGCAAAAAAACAGCTTGCGCGCGTCTCGAAACGAGACGCTTCGCAAGGGCGGCGACTGCAGACAGCTGGCGCACGCGTTCGACCTGCGCGCGGCGCAGCACATGCAGCTGGGCATGCAGGGTCTCAGAGGCTATGACTGCCTCATGGGCTATGCGCTATGCGTTGTGAAGCGTATGGCTGCCCGCGCGGTCCTGCAGCAACCGCTGCCACTTCGCCCGCCTCCCCTGAATCGACCCCGGCCGCCGCACCACTCCGTCCGCATGCTTGTAGCCCGCCCCGGCGACAAACAGCCCCCGGCAGCCCTTGTAGCGGGGCACGTGCGGGCAGCAGCAGCAGGAGCAGGAGCAGCAGCAGCAGCAGCATCTGGCAGCCATGGTGGTGGCGGCCCCCAAGCAGGCCCCCAGGGTGTACAGCCAGTCGGAGGTCCAGTCGATGGCCTCAGAGGGGCGGTACGTTTACACCTGCAATGGCCGCGTGTACGACGTCAAGGTCGAGGAAATCATGCACCCCGGCGGCCGCGACGTGAGCGCGCGGTCGCTACGCATGTGGTGTGGCAGGGGCCTGACG
>NW_014013026.1:4733-24282 GCF_000611645.1 Monoraphidium neglectum
CAAGCAGGGGCGGCAGGCCCACAGAGGGTGCAGTGTGGCACCTGGATGCAGGCGTTCGGCTGCACGCGCGCACATCGGTTGAATGAAGGCTTTTCTGGAAACGCATGCAGTGTGCGTGGTGGTTGTGCAGACGTGATTGTGCAAAGGCGTGTGCACACACACGCATCCCCCTCCTCTCACTCTCTGTCGCGCTCTCTGTCTCTCTCTCTTGTTCTCTCTCATACACACATGTGTACACACACACACACGCACACACACGCACACGCACACATGCAGGTCCTTGAGTCATACAAGGGCCAGGACATCAGCGCTGCCTTCAAGGGGCAGTGCACCGTCGCGCACCTCCACTCGCGCGGCGCGCGCGCGCTGCTCGAGCGCTACTGCGTGGGCGTGCTGGAGGGCAGCGAGGATGCAGCCGCGGCGGGCGGCATGGCGCTGCCCGATGCCGATCTCGTGGATGAAGGCAAGCCTCTGCTGCCACAGGTGAGCTGGTGTATGGGCATGTTAGCTTGTGTGCGGGCAAATACATGCGTGTGTGCGCTGGCATGTGTGCACGCCTGTGCAGGTGGAGTAAGGGGTCGCGCTGGGTTCATGGCTGGTCGGGGCGCAGGATGAGGTCATGCGGCACAAGCGTTCGTCCCGTTGGAGCGCACTCACAGCACTTGGCTGCCGCTTGTTTGCGCTGTGGGCGACACTTACCCAAATCATACATCCACCCCCCCACACACGCAACGGCAACACACACAAACACAGACTTGCGCTCTCACAGAGACACGTGCGCGGGCGCGCGGGCGCGCACACACACACACACACACACACACACACACACACACACACACACGCTGCACATACGCACTCACGCTGCACATATGCACTCACGACACCCGCGCCCAGGTCGTCCACCTGGACCCAGACACCTACCTGGCCTGGGTGGACGCCCCCAGCACGGGCCACCCCGTCATGTTTGACAACGCGTTCGTCGAGCGCATGACCTGCACTCAGTGGTGGGCCGCGGGAGGGACAGGCTGGGGCCGGCTGGCGACGAGCGGGGAGATGTGGCACCAGCCTGCTGGCCGGGTCGTGGGGAGAGCAGGAGGGGCGGCAGAGGGAGGGGCGGCAGGGGACAGGGGCGGAGCGATAGAGGCGCCATCATCGGCGCTTTGGGTGAGGCGGTCCTGCCACGGCTCACGCCGCATCTGTTCACCAATCTGGCCTGGCCCATGAGGATTCGTCACTGCCAAATCCCACCTGCTGCAATACATCCCGTTTACCCACATCCCCCCTTTCAAATCCTGCCGCTCCCCAAAGGTATGTGGTCCCCTTGCTGTGGGTGCCGATTGCGGCCGCGCTGCTGTGGCGCGGCTGGGCGCGGGGCGGCGTCCCCTTGGTGCACCTGCCCGCGCTGGTGGCCATCGGCGTCCTGGTGTGGCAGCTGATTGAGTACTCCATCCACAGGTGTGTGTGGCTGGGGCGGCTCGCAACACTGTGGCCTGTAAGTAGCGCGGTTGGTGGCCGTGGCGGAGCGTCATCCGTTGAAAGGGCCTGGCAGGGTTTTGGCTTGGAAGGGCCTGACAAGGGGTTCGCTCGTGATGTGGTGTGCGGATGCTTGCGGCTTGGAAGGCCCAGCTGGTGGGAATTTCAACAGGCTGGGGTCACTGATGCGTGCTGTTGCTTGACAAAGAGTGTGTTGTGTCACTGATGTGTGAAAGGGACGTAAAAAGACCATGCAGTCGTCCCCTTCATAAATCATCAAAGCTGGCCGGTCGCTGCAGCTTGAGGCTGGTCGCATCCCCTTGTCCTGCTGGCCAGTCTACCACCCTTCTCTCAAGGCGATCGCCTGACGTCCGCCGGCCCTCCCCTACTGACCCGAAACCGCCAGGTGGCTGTTCCACCTGAAGCCCACCACCCCTGAGGGCATCAAGTGGCACTTCATGCTGCACGGGTGAGGCCCGAACCCCCTCCTGTGTTGCTGGGCGGCGGTCAGGATGAGCCGTGGGGCAGCAAGCAACGCCATCAGGCCTGCAACCCGCATACTGGGCCGCTGCTCCACCCAGCAGCAGCATCTGAATTATGACGCAGCCTGAGTGCTCACCTGCCCACCCCAGTTGCTGCAACCCCGTCACTCTTTGCATGTCACCGGCCCTTGACGGCCTGGCAGGCACTCCCTTTCTTTCCAACCATGACATTATAGTTTTGTCAGTCGCACCAAGCCTGAGCGATTCCTGAGCGCCCCGCCGTCCCGCCGCCCCGCGCTCTGCCAGGCACCACCACAAGTACCCGATGGACTTTGACCGCCTGGTGTTCCCCCCCGTCCCCGCGGGCCTGGTGATGGCGCTCTTCTACAACCTCCTCTGCGCCATCGTCCCCTGGGTGCGCGTGGGGAAGGGGCGTGTGCACGAGCAGCTGCTGCAGTGGGTTGTGCTGCGAGCAGGGGCCTCTGGTGTCGTCGTTCCAGTGACGTACGTGTGTGCGACGCGCGCCGGCAGCACGCCCGACGTGCCCTGTGGCATTCAACCCCACGCGCACGCCTGCCTCGTGCACCCCTCCTCGCCCGCGAGGACTTGCTGCAGCCAAGCGCCGTGATTCCGCTCTTAGCCTACCCGTGACACATGTACATGGCAACACCATCCCGGCCTCCCCCGCAGGGCTACGCGTCGGCTCTGCTGGGCGGGGGCATCCTGGGCTACGTTGTGTATGACACCACCCACTGGGCGCTGCACTCCAACGCGTGGGACCCCTTTGTCACCCAGGTGGGCCCACCACACTGATCGCCCCCGCCCCCTTGCTGGTGCTGGGGGGGCCAACTGCTCGAGGCAAAGGAGGGCCCCCGCGCTCACCTATCTCCCGGCCCCATCTTCGGTTTGCGGAAGACACCGCTGTAACTCGGGACACGCCGGGGTTGCAGGCGCGTTCTGACCGGTCGCGGTGTGGTTCGCAGTCGCGTTGCTCGTGCCACGTTTGAAGGAGGATTGACATCAAGCTGACTGCCACCGTTTTGACCCGGGTCACTCCCCCTCACCCACCTGGTCACCCAGATCCTGCGCACCAGCCACATGGACCACCATTACGTCAACGACAAGGTGAGTCATCAACCGTCCATCACATGGGCCGTCACGCACGTCAACGCCCCCCGCTCCCCGCCTGCACGGCTTCATCAGCTGCATCTGGCTGATTGAAGCACGCCTCTGTTTGCTGCCCTGCGGTGGTGTACACGATTGCGTGCATCGGACGCCACCATCCAACGCCCCTGTCCCCCCCTCGCATCGCCTGCTGCCCAGGTCGGTTACGGCATCAGCTCCACCCTATACGACATCCTGTTCGGCACCCTCAGCCCCCAAGTCAGGAAGGTGGTGTGAGCCCTCGCCACGGCGGGCGCGCGCCGGCCAGCCTGCCTCGGGCCGGCTGCAGCGGCGTCCAATCTGGCCGGGGCCGCTGCCGGCGGGTTGCGGCTGATAAAACTGGGCCCCGCCAGCGCGGCGCCCGGATGAGTGAGTTGTGGGCGTCCAGGTGGGGCGTGGCTACGGGGCAACAAAAATGAGCGCAGCAGGTCGCGCTGCGTACAAGCGCGAACCGTTTTGGTCTTGGAATCGGGGCTGCAGGGCACAATTGCACGCAGGCGCAGGCGGCCGGGAGTGAAGGGCGGGTGCCATGACCCTTGCTCGTCCCTTCTGGGGCAGGCCGCCGGCTGAGTTTGTGCCGTCGTCGTTTCGTCAACAGAGCACATTGAGATTATGATTGGTTTCTGGCATTGCTGGGTTCCTGCGGGCAGCGTGGGCTCGAAGCAGAAACGGCTGCGGCTGACGCATTTGTGAGCCCCCAGTCGCCCCAACATGCTGCCCTGTTCACCAGCACGGCCTGTCTTCGCCCCGCCCGCCCGCCCTCTATTATTGACAGCGTTTGAGACCTTTTACCTAGCCGTGCGGCCGAAGACTCCTGACTCATGTGTTTGCACCGCGGGCGTTCAGCACGTTTGCGCATCCCGCCGCCCCCGGCCCCGTGCGATGGTTGGGCCTTGCAGCAGCGCTAGCCCAGAAGAAGAAACATGCATGCACATGCCTGCGACACGGGCATGCGTGCGGGCTCTTTGCTCTGGCACAGCACCCACTGTCCCTCGCCCTTCCGGCCCCTGCAATCCTCGCTGGCGCGCTTTGGCAACTGGTCGGCAGTCGGTTCTGCCGAGCATGCCAAAAAAGCCCACTGCAAAGCGCCATCGTGCCAGCTGCTTTGTTGGTTTGGGGCGCTTTGTGGTGGATTGCAGCGATTTATGTGAGTGCCAGTTTCTGGTTTGAGTGCCAAAGCGACTCTCTTCCTTTCCGAAATTTAAGACTTGTGGCTGGCGCCAGGACAAGTGAGCCGAGGTTGTGGCATTGCTGCCGTGCATCCCTGAGCGAGCCGGATAAGCAAGGCAGCATGCACTCAAAACCCTGCTATTGTAACCAGCCAACGCCATCTACCGGTAGGGATGCTGCTTGAGCAAGCACGGGAATGCCTCACTTGGATTCGCAACAGACAAGGGCCGTAAACTGCGCCATGGGTTGCGGCTGCATGCAGTATGGGTACAGAGGGCGAGAGGTGGTGACTCACCACCTCACGGTGAGACACCTCAGCAGTGGACAAGTTCAAGCGTACTGCTTTGCCTATGGGACCATACATCTTCCTCTCAAAAGATCTGTTATTTGATCCAAGGCAAAATTTTGCCGCAAAGCCAGAACCAAGCCTTGCCTAGTCAAAGTTTGTCATAACTTTTTGGTGTGGAGGATGGCCCCAACACAATTCTCTGCGTCCCTCACTTGTTGATGCAGGTCATAGGTTTCATAGCACTGGGTTCCAATCTGAACCAGCATGCTCCCTGCCGTTGCGTCGAGCGCCCCACCCTCCTGCACCACCCGCCTTGTGACAGGGCGTGACATGTCATCCTGCAGCCAGCGACAATGACGCCGCTTCCGCCTCGACCTGCTGCTGCCGCGCCGCGAGCGGCCGCGCGGCCAGCTCCCCCACCCATGCGCAGTGCACAAGCTCTCCCGGCAGCATGTACTGCCGCCGCATCACCACAGGCCCGGCATAGTGGCCATCAATCTCGCCTGCTGCTCGCGCCGCCGCCTGCTGCTGCTGCTGTCGCTGCTGCTGCCGCGGGGCCCCCTCCGGCTGGGTTGTCCGGCGCCGCTGTCCCCTGGCGGCCGCTTCAAGGTCTGCCAGCTCAACATGCAGCAACTGCGCTAGACCAGCGGCTGTCGCCACTGACGCTGCACAAGCTTCCGCCGCCTCGCACTCCTCCTCTTGGTTGCTGACCAGCGAGGCCTGCAGGCCAGCAGCCTCAGGCAGGCTGCAGGTGCCGGCGTCCCAGGCTGCGCCCGTTGCTGCGCGCAGGGTGCCCCCCAGGACGTCCAGGCTCTGCGACCCAGCGCCCCCCGCTGCCGCCGTGGCGAGCGCCCCTCCCCGCTCGCTGCAGAGCAGGCGGGCGACGTGGCGCGCGAGCGCGGGGCGTGCCTCCCACCAGCGGCGCGGGTGGGCGGCGGGTGCCGCCGCGGCCTGGGCGCTGGCGGCAGCGGTCAGGACGGCTGTGTGGGTTTCGGAGCCCACGGACAGTGCGCCAGTGTCTATCAACCACGCTGCACCCTCTGCTGTCGCTGCAGCCCACTGCCCTGGCCCGCCGCCGTCAACTGGGCTGCCGCATTCAGGTGGCCCGCAGTCGCAGTCATCTCCAATCCCAGCAGGTGGCTGTAGGTGCAGCTGCCACTGTTGCTGCCCCTGCTGCTGCGGTGGCGGGACTGGTGTCTCCGCCCAGGACTGTGCCTCCCACTGCGGTGCCCCCCAGCGGTGCCTTGCATCCCCCACGATGCTTGCTGAAGCCTCTCCATCTTCCCGGCTTCCTGCGGGTTGTGGCCTGCCGCCAGCCACACGCGCCGAGCGCTTGTCGTGCATGGCGCCGGGCCGAGGCACGAAGACGATGCCGCCGCCTGCAGCGGCCGCCGCCGCCCTGGCGCGGTCGCGATTCAGGCGCAGCAGCTCAACAGATTCTGTTGAGAACCAGCCGCTGCGCGGGTCAGCAGCGGCACGCGCCCCTGCTGCATGACGGGCTCCTGCGACAGCAGCCCTTTCCGCCAGCTGCACTGCCATGAAGCTGCTGGCGTCGGCGCCGGCGCCAGTGCAGGCGCTGCCAGCTGTATTTTCTTCTGCTTCTGAGGGGCTGCCGAGATGGTCGCGGCTCCCACTGCCACCTGAAGCGTGCCCCAGGCTGCTCGATGGCCGCCGCAATGGGTGTCCAGCTGGCTGCTGCGCCGGGCTGCCAGGCCTGTAGCAAGGGGCACTCATGGCCCTGCAGCTCCCGCCGCCGCTGCGCCAGCCCTGCTCGCTGCCATGGTTATGGCCTGCCTCAAGCGTCTGCATCGCAGCGCCGCTACTAAAGTCTGTTCCGTCATGGCGCCACGTGCCGTGTCTGATGCTTCTGGCGGCTCGAAAGGTGGTTGGCATCGCAACCCCAATTGCGTGCCCCGCCCTGCAGTCCTCAAGCTGCGTTTGGCTGCTCATCAGCCCAACAGCCAAGGCTGCTGGCGCGTGTTTCAGCGGCGTCTGCCGCCTTGCTGCCCCGGCGCTGCCGCCTGCCCTGCCGTGCTCGTCGGGGCTCGCCGCTGCTGCAGGTTGCGCGCGCAGGTGCTGGTACAGTCCGCCAGGCCGAGCCTCATATCCCTGGTAGTCCATGGCCGCCTCCGCCAGGCCCTCCATCGTTGCGCGTGCCAGGGATTCTGGACCCATGGCTGGACCCGGCTGCTCGCTGGCAAGCGGCTGCCCCGAGCTGCGTGGCTGCGGGGACGGCGCCCGCTGTCGCGAGCTTTGGCTGGGCCTCGGCGCGTCCACCAAGAAGCCGCCGCCAGCGCGCGGCGACGCGGCAAAGCGTGGGAAATGGCGCGGCGGCATGGCCGGCCAGCCGCCGTCCACGTTAATGTGGTGTTGGGGCATCGGCTGTGTGTTTTGAGAAACTGGCTGGTTGTGCTGAGCTGGTTGGCGTCGCACAAGTGGGAAAAGCTACGCTGCGAAGCAGCCGAGTATTGGGCTATGTTAGATTAAAATACAGAACAGATTGTACTTGATCCCGCTCTCGAACACGAAAACGACTGCATGATGCCGAGCTCAGTGTTAGGCTGCCTCGACACACAATTTAAGGACGCCGAATCGGGGGTGGTAGTGCCGTATATGATATTTGAGTGTCACTTGTACTCCGCGTCCTTCAGCAGCGACAGGCGCACTCAGGGACTGCTGGAAAGCGAGTAGACTGTTCCGACTCGCACGAAGTGCGTGCCTGGAAGCTTACATGACTGTCCGGTGTCATACCAACGCATCAGGTTACTGCCGCTGCTGGCATCTGCCCGTCTGCTGCCGCCGATGTCTCTGCGACCGGCGCTAGCTGCTGTGCTGCTGCGCCGCCCTCACTGCTGCTGCCAAACACGAGCAGCATGATGGTGCAGTTGTCCTTGCAGCGCCGCTCTGCGAGGCGAGCCAATGCAGCAGAATGAGAGTGCAGGTGCACTTGCATCATGGTAAACCACTGTGGTGTCCACAAGCTCATGTTCACATGTTGATTGGCTCGCATCAGAGGCGTAGTTGCAATTGCACTCAACCGGGGTGCACCCAACGGTCACCTCACACCCGCACCCATCTAATCGTCCTGCAAGTGCCCCTGCCTGCCAATGGCACGCCTCACCGCGAACGGCCGCGTTGATGAGGCGGTTGGTGATGGCCTTGGGGTCGCGCCCCTCTGAGAGCAGCTGCTGCACCATAGCGACAGCCCCCTGGGCGTCAAAAACCTGGTGCATGATGTGCAACGCCACACTTTTGAGGAGTCAGGGCGGCAGAGAGCACCGTGCTCTATATATGCCGCTTGTTTGCATGCTGGGGTGATTTCCTGTCTGGATTGCTACTGCATTGGAAGAGCAGGGCAAGCCACAAGTGCAAGTGCCACACCCAGCAGCCCGGCCCACACTCTGCAATCCAGTGCAGCAGCAGTGTATTGCGACTGTCCGCCCCACACCGCGTCCCTACTCAGCGCATAACCCCCACAACGCGGCTGCTGCCCCCCGCCTCACCCCCCAGAAGCCGTCGCATGCAAGCAGCATGAAGCGGTCGCGTTGCGTCAGTGTGAAGACCTGCGTGCATGCCAAGCTGGGAGCTATCAAGCACGTAACAGCCAATTTGTCTGGCCAAGACTAGCATCTGCTGAGCATGAGCCGCGTCACCTTGGTGACAATCAGGGCAGTTCCCTGCCAGCGGCGGTCTGCAACGGGCCCCGGCACACCTGCATGTCTGGGGCTGCCGTGGCGCCGCTGCGCTTGAACTGGGCATCACCAAAAGAACGGGACACCTGAGGTGACGACGTCAAAGCAGCGCACAGCTGTTTGCTAAAGAAACTGGTGTTGGCATGGGGCGAGCAGGTATGACTGGCGTGCAGTGCGTGGCTCTCGCGCCTCCTACATCAACTGCTCCTGTGCGCGCACGCCCTCTCCTGGTCCCATGGCAGCAAACTGACACAAAGAGCCCGAGCCTCTTACAACGCCCAACCTGGATGCGCCCGTTGAGGCGCCCGTCCTTGGATACAAAGCCGCCCGCCGCCGAGATGCGCTGCCGCTCTGCCGCGTGGATGGCCAGGTGCTCCTTGGTTAGCGTCAGGGCCTTCAGGCCGGGCCCTCCCGCCTGCACCGCGTGCATGTAGCGTTTGCGATCGACCTCAAAACAAGAAAGTACAATCAGTTGGGGGAGCGGGGGCGGCGTTCCAGCTGCAACGGCCCCAAACCAATCAACGGCGCGATGGTGGTGGTGACAGCAGCGAACATCATGCTTGGCCCTTGCAAGTGGCTGCGAGTGCAGTAACTTATTGCGCCGCAAACCAACACAAATTCAGACAAGGGGGTCCTTTTTGCAGTCGACGCGGCAGTGTTCCTTGCCTTGTCTGGCTGCCTCGCGAGTACGGCCTTGGCGTCCCCTGCGTTGGCCACGACACACAGGTCCCCCACCAGCCAGCACACAACAGCCGCCGCGCCGTCCTGTCGATGTTGTGTTGATTTTTCGATCGCATGTAATGCATAGCATAGCATGTAGCATAGAAATATGCTTTTTGTGCGCGTCGCAAGCATGCATGGGCACTTCAGAGGAGTCGCTAAAAAGCGGTACCAGACAGCACCAGACTTCCCACCCTTGATACGTTCTGCCACCTCACCAGCCAGCCCCTGGACTCGCATATCTTGCATAACTCCACATCTGTGCACTTGAAAGCCTGCGGACAGGGTGCATCGGGCGTGCGCGCTTGGGGCGTGGGTACAGCAGGGGCAGCTAGTGGGTGAACGTCTGCCAGTGACCCAGGGTCCTGGCTTGGTACCGATCACACCAGGGCCCTACTCCGTGAAAGATAAGATATACAACGCGTTAGACTCAAGTTCGGTCGTTTCGTGATCGAGACAGTCGGACTGTGGCCATCTCTCATCTCTGAATTGAGGAACGCACATTCGTGGCCCATCTTTGCGGGAGAATAGCACGGAACATTATGAACGCGTTGCAATTGAAGCAGCTGGGGCTCAAGCGCATCGTGCCGGAGCGCCCTGTTGTTGCGCAGCGATGCACCAGCAGCGCCTGGCTTGTCCGGAGCAGGTGAGCACAATGGCATTCATTGTGCTGGAAGGAATTGGAAAAGAAAGAACGCTGGCCACTCATGACAATGCAACACCACAACACTACCCAGGCCCGTATGCAGTGCAGCGGCGCTCTCGGAAGCCAGCGCTGCGACAGCAGTGGCGCTGGGGCACACCACCCTCTTGGCCCGGGCGTCGTCGGAGGGCCCCGCCCTCCTGGCTCAGGTCTCAGAGGGCCCCGATTTCATTCAGCTAGGCGGTGTGGTGGGCATTGCCCTGGGGGCCGTCTTCCTGGCCCTGTGGAACCTGGAGAGGCAGTCCGCGGCTCGCGGCGCCGCGGAGGCGGCGGCGCTGCGAGCTGAGGTGGCGGCGCGGGACGAGGAGCTGGGGCGGCTGCGGGCGGAGCTGCAGGCGGAGCGCAAGGTGTGCATGGGGATGAGGGCGGGGGGTCGGCTGTGGCTGCGAGGGCGGCGAGAGGGCCGCCCATACCAAGCGAGGCTGCGGCGGTTGCGGGACAGGTGGCGGGACGACCAGCGCAGCGTTGGCGGGGTCGGTCGGGTGAGAGGCTGCCGCTGCTGCACTGAACAGCTGCTGCGCGGCCGGTCCACGGCGTTGACCAGCCTTGACCCACACATGTGCCTCGCGGGAGTTGGCGCATGCACCCCTGCTACCCATGCAAATGCACGTGCAGAAGCGTGAGGAGGCTGAGGGGCTTGAGGCGCGGCTGAGCAGCGCGTCCAAAGACATCATGAAGCTGGAGAAGGCCCTCGAGATCAAGGTGGGGCGCGTGAACACAAGATGCACTTCTGTTTGCGCGTGTGTGTTGGTGTATACATGTGTGTGTCTCTCTCTCTCTCTCTGTGTGTGTGTGTGTGTGTGTGTGTGTGTGTGTGTGTGTGTGTGTGTGCGCTGCTGCGCACGCCAGCTGCCCACGTCAACGGGTGTGTGTGTGCACGTTTGTGTGCGCGTTTGTGTGCGTGTGCGTGTGTGCAGGTGCTCGCACGCATGAGCACTTGGCGCATGCACATGCGCGGGCTGTGGGATCGGCACATGTTCCTGAGCATCCCTGCTCTCTGAGCGGTCATCACGGCCCATTCCATCCCAACTCAACCCCATCCGACCCCTCGCTGCCCCAGGACGGGCAGCTGGACGTGTTCTTGGCGACAGCGCGGCGCCAGATCAAGGCCCTGGAGGAGGACGTGAGGCAGCTGCAGCAGATGCCGCGGTAGCCAACAGGCAGCCGCGAGGCGGCAGCTGGTCGGCTTTTTAATATGGGTGCACTTGACACCGCCAGCAACCATTGTTTGGTGGTTACTGGAGCACTTCAGACATGGCGTTCTCTGGCTGCAAGGAAACAGGGTTGCAATCGCTGGCGGCAATGCCGCTTGGAACTTCTTTAGTGCGACACGCACACTTGCTTGATCCTTGATTTCTTTGTGGTTATCCCTGCACACCTGCAAGAAAGGGGATCCTCCCCACTTGCAACGACCACCCACCTCTGTGACTGCCTGGCGCACGCGCTTCACCTCCACGGGGGCGTCTCCCGAAGCAGCCTGGTTGGAGCACCATCGTTATTATTGTGGGAGCAAGCAGGCAGGGATGGGCCGCCCGACTTGACAGTCATTGAAATCACCGCAGTACAAGACAGCAGACATTCAGTGAACATAGCCCTGGTGCGCGTGGCTGCCTGCACCTGCAGATTCCATGAGCAATCCAGTTGCTGGCCCAAGCCAGTCAACGGCTGTCCACTCGCGCCAAAATGGATCGCACCTCTGGCGCCACCAGGCCCGCCGCAAGCACTGACGCGTGGAGGTGCTCCGCTGCATAAGCGGCGCAGTTCCGGCCGCCGTGGCCATCAAACACCGCGAAAAAGGAGACCCTGATGGTTGGGGGCGAGGGCGTTGGGCTGGGAAGAGGGGTGCACGCAAGGATGACAGAGATGCATTTTCACCGTGTGAGGTCAGCACCAGTGGTAGCAAGCATTGCATTGCGATGAACCAAAGAGGGTTCAGGTGTGCGTTGATCTCCCAGGCCATGTGGGGCATTACAGCAGCGGGGGCGTCCGCCGTCGGACGCTCGGCAACGCGTGCGCACCTGAGGGGGGAGTCCTTGCTGCCACGGGCGTCCGGTTCTGCCACACAAACGTCCTCCATCGCCTGGCGGCAGCCTTTGTCCTCTGAAGAGGCAAAGCTCACAGGTGTGTGCGCTAGGTGCCTGATCTCGCTCGATGGGTTGGCCGGTTGTGGTTGCTGCTGCTGCTGCTGCTGCTTGGGCACCTCCGGCTGCTGCTGAGGAGATTGCTGCTTGTTTTCAGCTGCTTCTCCAGGAGAGGCTTTAGGCTGCAGTTGCGGCACATCGTCCGTGGCGCGCGCAGCATGAGCAAGACCAGCATCGCTGACGACGTCCCCGCATGCAGCAAGTTGCTGCCCGCCGCTCCTCTGTCGCTTGCAAGGCGGAGTTTCTGGATCCTGCTGGTGGCCTTTCGCTGATGGCCGATCCTCCATTGGGCAGCAACGCGGTGAAGCCGACACTGGTCAAAACGATCTCAGAAGAGGGATTTGATTTATGCTAGTAATGAGATGGATATAGAACATACGGAAGTACTTCACCATGACGAGCTTGATCCTCGGCAGATCAATGCGGGGCCTGATCTGTTTGCAGCACTTCTGCAGCCCCCGTGCGCACCATGCACTCACGTGCTCCCATACAATTCAAGGGTCAGATAGAATTTCAGCACACCGCGCGCGGCTGCCGCCGGCGGGTTCCGCTAATGGCACGGCTGGCGGCAGCGGCGCATGCAGCAGCGGGCCGTCCGAGCCGGTGACGCGGGTGCTACTGGGGTCTGCAGGGGCGCTTCGCAACGCAGGTGGGATGTGACAGGCAGAACATAGCGGCATATGATACGCAATAACCGAGGGCCGCCGCCGCGCTCGGCCCAACCGGCCGTCAGACATCCCTATTGTGGTACTGTCCTCTGCCCCTTTCACTCAACCACATCACAATTTTGACGGCGTATCCCAACCATGTGTAAGGTTGGAAACGGCAAGCTTGCCAGCGTCCTAAAACCGAACCCTCCCCCAACCCCCGCTGGCGTGTCCATGCTGGTGCAGGGCTGCCGCCGGGCGCCGTCGCGGCGTTTGCGACCGCGTCAGAGTGAGCGAGGGGACAATCATTGTTCGGTGCAACCTACAGGGGCGCCCACTGCTTCTCAGCGCATGCAACAAGCGTCAGCAAGCGTGCACATGCGCATTCAACCCAGCTCATGCACGCGCCAACGCATGCCTGCAACCCTTGCCCATCGCAGCGCGGTCGGCCAGGAGCCCACGTGCACGCGATGCCGCATCGAGCCTCTGAGCGGCGAGGCCGCTGACGCGCTCTCGGACGTCCTGCTCAGCTTTGGTGCGGCCCCAGCCGCCCGCGGGCCGGGCCAGAGCGGCACCCAAGCCCATGCATTGCGCCGAATCATTCCTAGAGCAGTCTGACTGGCGAGCCAGCTCCAGCGGGCGCTGCGTTTACCGCGTCGCCTCGCATGTCGCTGCTGTGCGACGCAGCGGCCTCCTGCGTTGGTGCGCATGCATGGACGCCCATGACCTCGTAATACACGGCTGCACCCCTGGTTTTCACACTCCCAGGGGCCCAGTCAGTGGTGGTGGAGGAGTATCGCGCGCCTGGGGCGCCAGAGCAGGAGGTGCAGCAACCATGCGCGGGCTTACATTACGGCGCCCTGGTTTCGTGGCACACGCAGCCCCTGCTGATCAGCGTGCATGAGCAAACAAGGGACGTGGCGTGTGGCGCATGAAGGACGCTCTGAGGGACGTCCGCCCAGCAGCGGCTGCGGCTGCGCGTGCGCAACATGGAAGCCGCGTCCGAGCCACATGCCGCGCCAGGAGCCGCGAAGCAGGCCCCCATTGGCCGCCGCCCCCTGAAGCGCCCCGCCCCTCGCTGCCGCCCGGCCCGCAGGTGTTTGGCGCCGAGTCGGGCCTGTGGGACACCTGCAGCGTGGTGGCGCACTTCCCCCTGGAGCACGACGCAGACGCGACGCTGGTGATCGCGCGCGACGTGCTGCGGGAGGTCCTGGGGGAGACCGGCGATGGCCATGAGGGGGACGTTGGCAGCAGCGGCAGCGGCGGCGGCAGCGGCGGCGGCAGCGGCGGCGGCAGCGGCAGCAGCGGCGGTGGTGGTGGGGATTGGGGGTGGAGCTACACGCTGGAACCGGTGGTGAACACTGAGTGGGTTGAGCAGATCAAGGTGAGAGCGGCGCCGTGGCTGGAGCGTGGTGGTTAAAGATCTGGGTTGTGGGATGTGGCAGCAAGGAAAGGGGGCCAAGAAGTGTCCTTGAAGGCCATACCTGGCAAAATCTATCGTTTGAGGAGGGGCCAGTGGGTCAGTTGCTTTTTAAGGAGGGATCTGCAGGCTCGATGATTTTGCAAAGGGGCGACTGGGTGTGAGCAGCAGAGGGCCGGGCCGGGAGAAGCATTGACTCCGCAACGCGCTGCGGTTGTGGTCAGCTGCAGCCCACCCATCCAGGGATTTGCTGGCGCGTGCATCTGCTCCCACACAGAGCGCAAAGGGAGCCGAGCCACCAGGCAGCACTGCGCCCGCAAGTGCGCCCCCGACGCCGTCATCCAGCACCCGCGACCTGCATCCCCACCCACTACCCGTCACCCCAGCAGCCAAACGTCCCTCATCCCCCGCCCATACATTCAAACGGTCCCGTCTGCCAGGCCAGCTACGTGCCGCTCCAGGTCCTGCCAGGGCTGTACATAGTGCCCACGTGGTCACAGCCCGAGGACCCAGCAGCCATGAACATAACCCTGGAGCCCGGCGTCGCATTCGGAACAGGTGATGCACAGCAGGCAGGAGAGGCACGCATGCTGCACAATAGTGTATTACGAGGGGCGGAGAGGAGGCAGGCAGGCAGAGCTATCGGCAACAACCTGTTGAAGGCGGAAGGGGAGGGGGGGGGGGGCGAGGCGGCGAGTCTGTGTGATTTTGGAAGCAAGTGCTTTAGTCAAGGCACGTCTGCCCTGCCGTGCTGCTCAAGGCGCATCCTGCACCTGCTCCACTCAAACCATGCCGGCACCCTTGGCAGGCGAGCACCCCACGACGCGGCTGTGCCTGGGTCACCTCTGGTCGCTCCGGGAGGAGCTGCCCGGCAGCCGCGTGGTCGACTACGGCTCTGGATCGGGGGTGCTGGCGATCGCGGCGCTCATGATGGGGGCGGCGCAGGCAAGCCTTGGGGCCCTTCGCCAAGGACGTCACATCAAGGGTTTCTCGCCCTACACTCTATATGAGCATGGGGGAGCCTTGCCGGCATGCCCACACCCACATGGTGTTGTCACTGTATGTATAAGGCTTGACTTGATTTCGCGCTAGTTCGAGAGACGGCCAACAAAACAGCTGCCACCTCGCTCTCAAACCACCAACCCAGGCCGTGGGCACGGACACAGACCCCCTCGCTGTTAAGGCGGCCGCGCGCAACGCGGAGCTGAACGGGCAGGGGCCCCGCTTTGTGTCGCTGCAGTGCTCGCCGGACCTGGCGGGGCCGGAGCCCCTGGGGGAGGTGCGGTGGCCATGCGGAGTGGTTGGGAGAGCGCTGTGAAAACTCAAACGGACGATGTGGTTGCTGTCTTCTGTGGACTGGCAAAGGGGATGCAAATTGGTACAGGGAGCAATCAGCCTCTTGCCACGCCACGCTCTGAGCTTGTTTATTGTTACCAATCCCCCATTCAACCAACACCCACAGCACAATCCACAAACAGCACACAGATTTGACAACAAGCCATGCCGTCAACGCCGACAATCAACGCCCCCTGCAATGCGTCCCTACACCACCGCCAACCAAAGGCCGGCCTGCCTGCTGCCGGCGCATACGACCTGGTGGTGGCCAACATACTGCGCGGCCCCCTGCTGGAATTGGCGCCCCGCCTGTCGGGGTACGTCCGGCCGGGGGGCAGGCTGGCGCTGTCAGGGCTGCTGGCGGAGCAGGTGGGGCCTGGGAGCGGTGGGAGCTTTCCCGGGTTGGTGCGCATGCCTCGCCTGCAGCAGGGGTGGCGCTGGATGAATAGATGTGCGAAAACGCAGCATTCTGGGTCCCGCGACACGGGGAGGGCGCGACCCTTCGTTGTCGCTGATGGCTCGACGCTGCTGTGCATCTCTGCCATCACGCGCAGGTGCCTGATGTGCAGGCGGCATACTCGGCTGCCTTTGACGGGTTCGAGGTCTGCACGGACGGCTCTTGGGCGCTAGTGACGGCGCGGCGACGGCTGCAAGACTAATACAGCAGCGACGTTTGCATCAAAAGCATGCACCTTAATGCACGCAAAACCTCTGACAGGCTGATCAGACCTGTCAGAGGGTGGATGTGCAAGCCAACAGGGGGCGCCTGATTGCGCGTGGTGGGGGACGCAATCTATCCCCCAACACGCACAGAGAGGTGCCCCTGGGTGGGTTCACTGCCCTCCAATGGTAGTAATTTACAGGTCCCAGAGGGCACCACCTCCTGGGCGTCACCAGGCTGTTGACACCCCCCTCTAGCGGCCAATTGGTGCGTTACCCCACCCAGAGCATGGCGCAAACATAACAGAGTGCAAGGCTGCCATGTCATTCTTCTAAATTGAAGCTTGACACACACCAGCTGAGACTGTAAATATGCGATAAATGCGTCGGCACAGGTTGAATATCATGGCAGTACACACAGAAGCCAGCAAGGGCGGCGGACCATATGCATACCTTTGACCACCTTCGAAGCCATTCAAATGTTCATATGATGAAGTACATGTGTATGTTTGTTACTGGATTTGCGAGATTTTGCTATCAGACGTCACATGCTCGGCTACTGGTACCAGTGGACCGGTGAGCCGGCGAAGCGAGGCAGCTTTGTTGACCAGGTATGCAAAAAAGCAGAAATTTGCCACAGGTTTGCACAGGTCATATAACCTGCTCATTGACCAATGGTCTGTCGCATGCCTGTTGATGTCGATGTTCCGTGCGCGGAGGGGAGGCTCTTGTAGGCACGGCAGGCTGTCAAACACCTTTTGATTGCCGTACGGGACCCGCTGCCGGAAACACGACTTGCCCTAGACATGCATGCTGGAGGTTGGGGGAGCGGGCGTTCCGGCACAAAAGCGCCGAAAGCGCGGCAATGCCAAGCATTGCTGGGAATGCTGGAGATGCATGCCGGTTGCCGTGACTGCTGAGGGATGCATTTTTACGTGCACAGCTGCTAGCACGACTTCATATGATTTTGATGTCTGCACTTGAAATGCTGCCTACAGTGGGTAGCGTGCTGGCTTGGTTGGAGGCGCCGGCTGCATGGCATTGCCCACACAGGGCATTGCTAAGCGTCACCCCTGCGCTGCCGCACCTGTCTCCTACTGTTTGCTGTCAGTGCTCGCCACTCACATCAACAGGCGTACCTCAAACAGCCAGTGCATATCTTCTGCCTTGCACAAAGTGATCACTTTCAAATGCAAGACCAGCCCCAGGCGTTGAGGCGCTTCATCTCACCTGTTGCAGAAGCACTTGCTTACGCCCTTACAATGCAAAAATCACCACCACGTCCGTCTTTTTACCCACAACGTTCAGTTAAAGGGGTATGATTTTGTAGTCGTTGAGGGTCGTGTTAGGTGACAAGCGTGGCCACATCACCATGAAGCGCGTATGTAACGCTATTGGACGGTCAAGCTGTCAAAAGTCCATCGGCGCTGCTTTCTCAGCAGCGATAGAGGCGCAATGCGCCCAGCTGAGCGAGTCAAGGGGACAGCGCCCTCAGCGCCCTGCCGCGATGGCGCAGTCAATGAAAAGCCGCAAGGTGGCCAAGCCCGCCTTAACGGTTATAAGTGAGAGGAACACCTATCCACACACAGCCAGATTGAACACGACGTGTGCCAGAAGCACATCCAGGCCAATAAAACCAGCGTGAAAACAACCTGCTAAACGCAAGCACCTCCCTCGAGCACCGCCACTCGTCCAACACTCTCTGTGCCGTCGCGCAATACGTCGTGCCGCGCCACTCGGCACGCCCATCAGGCACCCACCACGACTCCCCGCCGACGCAGCGCCGTCGTCTCGCCGATCGTGTGATCAAATCAAGACGAGCACGACAGCATGCAGACCCCGGGCTTGTTCTCTATGTCGCCGGGCGGCGGCGCCGTGTACTTGGGGTCTGCGCCCGGCTGGTCGTCGTAGGGGCGGCTAAGGACGGCCATGAGGGCCTCCAGCTCTGAGTAATCGCCCCTCTCGGCCGCCTCGATGGCGTACTGCGGTGGGGTGGGGACCGAGGCGGTTGGGGCGGTTGGTCGGTCGGTCGATCGGTCGGCGCTGTGGCGCTGTCGAGTGGGGCTGTTAAGGCAGGCGCGGTTGGCTGAGCGATGCAGAAGTAAGCTGCGTGTTCTGCTGGCCATCGCAAGGAGAGCTGGGGTGACCTTGTTCTCACGCCAGCACCTCAAACCAACCAACGGCACGCCGCTGGAGTCTGGCCAACCACAAGTCAGCCCAGCCCCGGCCGATGCAGGGGCATGCGTCCAGGGACGGCCAGCCGAGGCCCGCACGCACATGGGTTTAGGGTTAGGGTTTAGGCCCGCACATGCCCCAACCAGCCGCCACCCGCCCACCTGGAGGAGATGCTGCCGCGGGATGAACTTGGGGCTCGCGCGCTTCATCGACGCCGCCCGCTCTGCGTCCGCCACCCCTTCCTCCCGCAGCTTGGCGCGCCACGCGCCCAGCCACGCGCGCCAGCCGGCGGCCGCCTCTTCAGTAAGCTCCTCCGCGGGGATGGCCGCCGCCAGCTCAGCCGGCAGGCCGCGGGAAGCTGAAAGGCCGCCGCCGTCCGCGTGGCCGTCGGCGTCCTCAGCAGACGGGATGCTGGCCAGGGCCCTGGATGTGCACAGCGGTGAGGTTGTGTTTTTGTGGAGGGGGGGGGTTCATTCTTTGGCGCGTCGTGCGCGCGGGACCGTGTGAACGCAGCCTGTCACAAGCAGCGCGCGAGGGCAAGGCATTGCTGCTGCACTATGGCCGCCGCCAGGCCTGTTGATACGGCAGGCAAGCGCATCGTGGGTAACAGGCAGGGGCGTCGCGCGTCGCACCTGAATGTGTTGGTGAAGTCTGCGTCGCAGTCATACATCAGCTTGAGCAGCTCCATGGCCTGGTGGGGGGACAGGGCAGGACAGGGCAGGGCGGAGGGTGGGTAGGTAGGGTAGCGGTTGCCCGGCCGAATTACAAATTGAACGGGCAAGGTTGGCTGACATGGGGCAGCCAGCACGAGGGGGACCAGAGGGTTGTATGGACGCTCACAAAGGCGCGCCCGCACGAAACACAGCGGCCGGGAGTTTGAATTGCACACTGGTGGTCCAAGCTTTGGTCCAGCTCTTGGCAGGTCACCGGCGCACGCGGCTTTTCAGCAGCGGCTTATCAGCAGCTGCGTGCTCCCCGCACAGCCAAACGCTTGTCATCTCCACCGCCCCCAGGTGGGGCGCGGTTCCCAAAGACCCCACAAGGGAAATGGCGCCCATGTCGTCCCGACCACCCACCAGTGCCTTGTCATACTGCTGCAGCCCCATCTTGGCAGCCATGCGGGAGTTGTACTCAGACATGAGCTCCTGGGGGGGGGGGGGGGGTGGAATACACAGGCAGGGTGACGCAACGTTGGTTTGGTTTGATTGAAGGGGGGGATAAGGTGAGCTCAGTGCGTGTGTTTGGGCCATTGCGCGTGCCTGCACACCCGCAGGCATGCTTGTGTGGAGTAAAACGGGATGCGAGGCCCCCTAGCCATAAAACCAATTGACCTGGATGCAACAGCAAAGAAGTGATTTAAGGTATGCACCCGGCCTCCATCCTCACTCAACCTCGGTCCCACCCACCCGTCGCCTCAACCATCTGTACA
This sequence comes from Monoraphidium neglectum, assembly GCF_000611645.1. Lineage (NCBI taxonomy): Eukaryota > Viridiplantae > Chlorophyta > Chlorophyceae > Sphaeropleales > Selenastraceae > Monoraphidium > Monoraphidium neglectum. Next base: position 24,234 of record NW_014013026.1, read on the forward strand.
TGCCCTCTCCCATCCCACAGCCCCCCTCAGTACATCCCGCCCCCTGCGC
>NW_014013025.1:0-387 GCF_000611645.1 Monoraphidium neglectum
CCCGAACCAGTGCAACTGCACGGCCTTCTACAGCGGGCCGACGTGCGCGACGCCAGGTGAGGCCTCGACCGCACGCAGCGGCCAGCAGTGTGGCCTGGGACGCCCGCGTTCCCGCGCCCAGGTGTGCGTGTGCCGCCAGGCGTGGGGCCCTGCATCGGTCTGAAGCGCAGTGCCTTGTGCACACACACGGCTGCCCCCTCACCCCTCCCTCAACCCTCCCTCAACCCTCCCCTCCCCCGCTTCAACCCTGCAGGCGCCCTGCTGTGCGCCTTGGCCCCGTGCGCCAACGGAGGCACCTGCGTGGGCCTCAACACGTGCAACTGCACCGGCACCGGCGGCTGGACCGGCCCCACATGCTCGGAGCCAAGTGAGTCTGCGGGCGCGCGC
>NW_014013025.1:869-6805 GCF_000611645.1 Monoraphidium neglectum
CAAACACTTGTCGTAAGCACCCCCCCTCCCCCATTGCTTGGCATCACATACCTTGTGGAAGTATATTTTACAATAACTCCATAATTCAAGTAGAACTACACACCATGGGGTGTTTTAACAATGTTTTGCGTTTGCCATCAGGCACGAGCTTGTGGTGATAATCATAACTTCTGTCATTTGCTGGATGATCTCAGTCCATCGCTTTCAGCTCTGGCCTTGCAGCCGCGCACGCTGGCAGTGGCGTTATTCCGAACCAGCCGTGCAGCTGCCCTTGGCCCAACAGCAGTCAAGCCTGCCCATCAGACACCCCCGAGGTACCCCTGCTGTGCCGTCGTTTTCCTCCTTTTCTGCACCGCAGCTTGCAGCCCGGCGTGCGCCAATGGCGGAAGGTGTGTGCGCAGCGGCGTTGGAACCAGCACGTGCAATTGCACAGGAACAGGCTTCACAGGCACCATCTGCACTACACCCCTTCAACCGGCCCTGGACAACGGTATCCTTGTCTGTCCGCGAGACGCCATCTGCTACGATGCCGGCCCTGGGTTGCTGGCGGTCGTGCCCAACCCTTACAATAACACACTGACTGTTGTCAATGTGGACGCGCCTTCGCCTGCGGTTGGTACTTTGGATGTGCAGCCTGATGGATCCTTTGTCTACACTGCAGTTATGTGAGTGGGGCGCCATCACAGAGCAGGGAAAACACACTGGTTGTTACATGCATTCAAGACAGTCTGCAGCCCTGCACAACCAGGTTGAGGGGGGGAACGCAAGTCCTGTTAGCTTGGTTGTGTACCCGTGACAGCAAACCTCCTCTGGTAATCCAACCCTTGCTTGCTTCACCCAACTGCAGTGGTTTTGCGGGCAACTTCACCGTCAAAGTGACCTACAGCAATGGCACCAGCACGTTCACCGTTCCCGTGACAATTTCTGTCTCCGGCCCGGCACCTCCTGCACCAGTGGCAGTAAATGACGTCTTCACTTGCCCCAATGGTGCTGCTTGCACCTCAGACGGGCCAGGCGTGATGTCCAATGACAACAATTTGAGCCCGGGCACCATACTCCGGGTGGTGGGTTGGTCTGCAGCAACAATTGGCAACCTCACCCTCCAGCGCAACGGTTCATTTGAGTACATGCCACCATGGTGAGCGGTTTGTCAGTGAATCGGCGGACGAAGCAGTCGGTGGGAAGTACATTTACGGTTGCATCATCACATTTTCATGGAAGGGGGATACTTTGCAGCTGGGCGTTACATACCATGGTGCAGGTTCGGCCGCGCTGGGGATCACAGGCTGCACCTTGCCTTGACCTTGGCTGCCCTCGCTGCTCAGACAGGTATATGTGATCGCCCCCCCCCCCCCCCGAAAAAAAGCTGTAGCCAACTTGCAATGCCTCGCCACCCGCGACTGTTTGTCACATGTTTTGGCGACAGGGGTTTTTCAGGGCCCGTCATCTTCAACTACACGGTCAGCAACGGCTACTCCCTGCGGACCTCAACAGCAAGTGTGACGCTGCAAGTTGAGCCTCCCAGCACGATCAGCACAGCAGGCACGGAGGTCAACATGCGGCTCGTCCTCAGCACCACCGACAAGGCCACGGTTACTGCCGCGGCGTGCCCCGCGGATGTCACAAAACTGACTGCGCTTGCTGATGGGTTTGCGGAGAAGCTGCGGGCGGGACCCGGCATCACTTCAGTGAACTTGATGGCAGTAAAGTGCGAATTCATCGTGAGTCGCAGGCGTGGTCTGGATGCATTCCATCTACTATTTGATGGAAGCACAGAAGGAGAAGGGAGCAGGGGGTAGCAGTCGTTTTTTGTATCCCTAGGACCTACAATCAAAACATTCGGGGCTTCAGTGGCGCAGGCTATGGTTCCCAGGCCGGACCTGCGCTGAGTCTTCACATGTTCATGCGCTGGGGATGGACAGGATGGTGTAGCCGCACATCCGTTCTTATGGCTACGCCCGTGGGCTGCCCAGCAGTTATAACCGTCTTCTCCCTCTCCCAATCATCTGCGCTGCTTGTTCCAGGACAACAACAAGGTGCTCGTCACGTTTGCCACCAACGTGGCCAGTACCTCATCCTCGGCCGTATCCAGCCTCCTTGGAGCCATCAACTCACCCCGTGACGTCGGCGGCGCTCAGCCATCAGCTGGGCTGTGCTCGTCGCCCCTTCTTGGGCCACTGTGCAGCAGCACCAATTTTGGCTCCTTGAAGGTGGTGGACGGCTGTGCGACGGTCAACCTCCAGTGCACCCCTGCAATTCTGGTAGCCAAGAAATGTGTCGTGCCAACCGGCACTGTCGGCGGCTACATTGTCATCCGCAACCCCACCACCAGGGCGGCGACTGTCTTCTTTGACGGGGAGGTGCAAGGTGCGGACGGCGACGAGGTGCTTACGGATGAAGACGTTGACGCAGACCAGGGCAGCGGCGGGCGCAAGCTGCTGGCTGTGGTGCAACCCCAAAAGGCTGTGTTCCAGGCGTGCTGCGTTAGCCCCAAGCAGCGGGAACCGCCGAAGGGCAACGCGCCCACTTGCAAGCTCGTCAATGTGGGCAAGACGATGAACCAGCTGAAGAAGCTGTCCAAGTGCAAGTGCCTCAACCTGCGAGAGTATGTCAAGTCGGCAATGTGAGTTGTGGGGTATGTCTGCTTTAAGGTTGTGGGCGTTTGAGTGAGCGGGGTGGAATGTCATGATGCTTTGTGCTGGATGGCACAGGAGATTGGGGCAACGTCATGTTTCTTCAATGCAGTTGCAGCAGCTCGTGCTTGCGGAAAGTGAAAGATATGTGGCCAAGCCTCTCGGCTTGCTGATAGTCTCTTGCACGTGCCGCCTTCAACCAATAGGACAACCAAGGTCAATGCGCAAAGCAGTGCCGCCCACCTTCCTGCAAGCTATCCCTTTACCGCTGGTCTGGCCACAAAGGTGTGGGGTGGTGTAGCAAGACATGAGGGTTGTGGCTTTGTAGACGGCGGCACGTGCCTGGTGACAGCGGTTTGCATAATTACTAGGGCAGTTTCCAGTGTGGGTTGCTCGCCGTTACATGTCAGGCCGCACGCCAACTCCCCACCGTCATTTTCTTTTGACGTGTGGCAATAATCCCCCTCCCCCCCGCCCTCCGGGTACACTCGCTCTCTTCCCAGGTGTGCGCGCTCAAGCCGACAAAGAAGAATCCCTTGCGCTGTGTCCCTCAGACCCAGAACGCTGGATTTGCAACTGTGTCGTGCTTGGGCCCAGCAGCTGTCAACAACACTAACACACTCTCGGTTGAGTTTGAGTCAGCCCGTGGCTTCTCCGTTGGGCGCTTGAACACCATCGTGGCAACGTGCGGCAACAGCAAGTTCACAAGCATCAGCTCGTGCAACCTGGCAAACACCGCCGCCACGGCCATCGCCAACACAGCGACTGGTGGCGTGCAGCTCACCTCACCCGACTGGGATGCGGGCTGCCTGTGCAAGGCCACAGGGCGCAGGCCCGTCGTGATGATGCAGACAGCTGATGTTGTAGCTGGGCCGTCCTGCACATCAGCATGATCACGCCGTCGCCCTCTTCTTCGTCCAATACCATCCAGGGTTGGGTTGTGAAGGGTGCGCGTGTCAGTAGAAGTTTGTGTTGGACACACGTGACGGCAGCACATTAGCACGAGTGTGCGTATGACCCCTACCTTCAAAGGGGGCACCCTCCAATTTGAGGTGCTGAATGCCTTGATTTGTTGAATTCCAATGGTCTGCTCTATTCTGCGGATGGCGCCGCCTCAGGCGAGCAGGCGGCAACCCTTGTGAGGCATGGCGGGTGCGCTCATGACCACCCGATTTGTTGCTGAAGTCGCATCAGCCACTGTTCGGGTTTATTGAATTGCCTGGGTTGCAGGGACGTCTTCACTTCTGCCCGACGCTGTTCCTGCTCGTTGTTGAACCACGGCATTACAAACACTGAGTATCCCCTGTGGCAGCCACTTATTATTTGGATCGCGGGTACTAGTGCTAGCTAGTTGACAAATTTTTGTGCCTTTGCGCCAAGCCCTACATGCCTCTGCGGTGACGCCCTCGACAGCGAGGTCTTGCATGCGCCATGCCGATGGCCTGCACACATGCTGCAGCTGTGATAGCAAATCCCGCGTGTCACGTGGCTCTGGCTTCCACCTTGAATGTTTCTTTCCAAGCGAGGCGTGCTATGGTAGCCCGCACGTTGCTGATCCGCTTCTGTGCATGCAAGGGTGCTGAAGCGCATTTGCGTCTCTTCCAAGGGTGCACTTATATGAGCCGCTTGTGCCAGGTTTGGTGACCGGACGTGTGCACGCGTAAAAAGCATCATTTTTCCAGCGCTTGACGTATTGTTATATTCTTACATCAAGCCGTTTATCACCCAGTGGCACTACATTCAAACCAAGGACCTTCTGTGCACCTGTTGCCTGCTGCTCCCTGTTTGTATGGGGCGCTGTTTCTGTCATCCTTTCCCCGACCCCTTTATTATTCTCTCTCGTGCTCTTGCGCCCAGACTTTGCAGTCTCTCTGCTGTGGCACAGGTGCGCAGCTGCTCATGGTCACCCATGGCCGCATGCCATTGATCATAAACCTACAACAACAAAACCTGACTCCATGTTGGCCATGTTGGTCGTCGAGCAATCGCACCCCTGAACCCTCTTGGTAACTTAGGAATGGCATCCACGACAGTTTGACTGGAGTAGCCGCGTGCTGGATCGGTAAATCCATTGTTGGACTGTTTTCAGCTGCGTTGCCTCCCCTAAAACAAAGCATCAGAGCGTTGACTAAGTCAATTGGCCTGTGGTTATGGTCGCGAAATGCCAAGTGCTGCCAGGCGCATCTTCAACCGTGCATGTAACATGTACAGCATCCTTGTACATGTCGAGGGCGGGGCAGGTCAGAGAGAGCGAGAGACTACGCTGACGCCTTTCACGGCTAGAAGCCACGCTGCAGGCGGCGCCGCGTCGGGTTAAGGAGAGGGGTGTGTGTGGTGAGCGACACCCCCCACCGTGGAGACCAAGGGGCACGCTCACGTGACGCCACGCCCTTGACGCGGCCGTGATGGCGAGCAGTCGTTTGCATGCAGCAGTTGCTTTCGGCGGCCCCAGACAGCTGTCATGCTCTCTACAGCGCGCAGGTTGAGGTGCTTGAGCAGGGTGTTGTGTTTCTCTTTTGGTATCCCTGGGTCAGCTGCGGTCGTGATCATGCCTGCGTAAATTGCGCCTCCCACACCCAGTGTAATCACATGGAGGTGGACCTGCCGGCGCGCCTTCTGCAGTTCCGCAATGAGTGCGGCGTGCTGTGCCGTGGCCGCTGCAATGGTCGGGTCTGGGTTTGTGTCCCTGCAGTACTTGACTTCCACAACATGAATGTGTTCCCCCGACCCTCTGCCTGCTGCCGGCACGTGCAGAATGATGTCGGGAACGCTGTATGTGCCTGCATCTTTCAGGCGCCGTTTCTGTGTGGGTGTCAGGATGGAGCACTTGTCGAAGGTGCGCCGGTGCATCACCCCATCCTCTTTGCAGTTTTTTGCTGACCCCAGGTCTGCACACTTAATGCAGCCACCCAGCGCGCCAGCCTCTATCGCGGCCAGGATTATCCTCCCCGCACGGTGGTGGCAAGAGGTGTGCTGCGCGCACAGCGCTGGGCATGCCAGCATGGCGTGCCCAGCGGTCTCGTCCGGGTCTCCGCAAAGGCGGCAGGCCGTGCTTTTGCTCTTTCCCCACTTGTGCAGGTTGTGCATGGTGAGGACCTGTCCGCATCTCCACCGCAGGCACAGCCTCACTTCGCGCGGCGGCACCGTGCCCCACTTTTGAAGATAGTACCAGGCTGCCGGATGCAGGCTGGGTGCAGTCTCGCGTTCCAGCCGCATGTACAGCGTATTGAGGTTGGCCCCCATCGTCTCGTGCATGTTGCAAGCCAAGCGCTTCAGCGCCTCGGCCAGGTTGGCCAGGATCCG
>NW_014013025.1:7678-14079 GCF_000611645.1 Monoraphidium neglectum
TGGGGGCAGGTCAACATGATGTCATCACTCCAATCAGTGATTGTGAACATCCCTTTGCATGCGTGTTAGGCGTTGTCGTGCGCAAACATTAGCATGCAGCAGCGGAATTACTAGGAAATGCTGTACAGCATGTCGCATGCATGCAGTCAGAATGCTACACAGCGTGTTGCTGAGAGGGCGAACCAAATGACAAGGTGAGTAACAGGTGATCCGCAATAACAGGAATCGTCGCTTGAAAGCGTTGCAGCGCCACCAAGTAGCATATAATGGCTGCATTATGTGTTGTAAGTGGGGACTTGAGTGCATAGCCTACGCACAGTGGTACTCTGCTTGCTACCCACTGTCTTGCTTCATGGGTTTCATCTGGCCTAGGCACGCTGGCCTCAAACTTTCTGCAGACACAATTCTTCCCATTGTCCGAAATGCGTTTGTTTTGATATAAAAAATCCAAGTGGATTTGCTCGACCCCATTTGCAAAAATTCATGTTGCCCCAGCATGTCAACTCAACAACAATTAATTGCATTCCCCCTGCTGACTCGAGAGCTTGCTAGCTTGCAAAATGATACAAGCAAGACGGCAGGATAGCTCAGGAGGGGATGGTTTGTGGCCTTAGCAAGCCTCACATGGCAAGCAAACCCGAGCCACACATGGAACGCAGCAAGGCGGGCGCACACACGAAAAGTAAGGGCGCCTGCCAGGGGCGGCCGCCAGCGCTCCGCGGGAGCCAGGAGGGGTGCAGGCTACCACCCCTACACCCCGCCCGTCCTAAGCAGTTCCAGGCTTGGGAAGTGATTTGTGAAGTTTGCAAGGGAAAGCCCCGGGAAATCAGATTCCTGGGCTCAAATCGCCTGGCGCATGCTTTCTTGTTGCTAAAAGCATTCTGTGAAGCTTAAGCATACAGTATCTGGGGATCCAGCATCCCTGGGGGCAGGCGCGCACACGTTCCACTTATTCCGTGTATAATTTCACGTATAGCACCACAACAGCAGCGGGTAACGGGCTCTTGATCCAAGAACACACACCAGTACCTACTCTTTAACAACTTCACACCCCTGACCCCGTCACGTGCGTGCCCCTGGGTGCACCCAGGCTATACTGGGCAGCTACTAGCAGCCCAGTAGTCCTCTCTTCAGGCTTGCAGTTGCTCCCTGCTAGATGTTGACGTTTGGGGCTCAGTAGTCCCGTCAGCCTGGGAGACTTGGAGAGTCTTGGAAGACTTGTAGAGCCCTCAGACTGACTTCGACAGTCCTGTGACACACAGAGCAGGTAGCACGATGCGTCAACAGAGCTAGATTCCAGACAGAGCTACCAGCCGGGGAGAACTTATTGGAGCACGCAAGAATGCTTGCTAGCTTATATTTGTGTTAAAAAAGGAGTTCGAGCCATCCAAGGTCAATATAATTCCCAAACAATTTGCGGTAGTTGAAAAACACAAGAATCAAGGCGAATTGCATGACTGGTCATCTCAAGTTGGGCCATCCCCCACAACCGCGTGCAACAATTCATGGTAAGGGATTTTTTGTGATACAAATTCTTGATTCAAAGCAGCAGGGCGATGAATGCAGGCGTCACATGCAAGGCGGCACGTCAGCCGGAAGCTTGACTGCCTGCAGTTACACACGTATGTCAGTGCAGTGCTGTCAACAGTACTCACGACATTCGATTCAGAGAGATTGCAGCTCAATGCACGCTATCATGCATTTGTCTGCCCTCAACCCCTGATACACATGACATTATTGTTTGCGTTCATCAGGGCTCCATGATTTCTTGCGTCCGCAGCCATTAACAACTTGTTTAGTGTGCTGGTGATGTGCAGGTTGGTGTTGGTTCATAGGCAACAGTTACATGACATAACGTTGGTAATGGCATGCTCGTGTATTGATAGTTCTTTGTATTGGTGAATGACCTCCACGAGTACGAGCAAGGAGTGATAGATTCTATACATTGATTTTGCAGAAGGTTAAAAAGGTTTGGCAGAAGAGAAGATGCATTCCCTGGGGACGTCGTGCACGCACGTCTTGTTATCTGGTGCAGGTGACAGACTGGTTCTGGAAAGATGGCCAAGCACGGCGTGAGTGCGTCTCATGCCATGCGCGGCGTAAGACTCAGGATATCTTGTGAGCCGCCTGTTGATCACGGCAGGCAGCAAAATCAGAAGAGACCTCCATATTATTAGTGACGGGTGCATAAAGACAGTTGACAGAGTTTTGCGGAGCAACCCCACCAGAATCTGTCAGTCAAAGTGCGCTGCGGCTGGCGGCGGCAGCCGCCCATGCAGGCGTTATGTTGGCAGAGCAGCAGGACCTAGCAACTCGCTGGGCAGCCAAATTGCTAATCAGCAGCGTATGTGTTGCGAACGCCACAACCGTAAAATAGCAGGCTGTAGTGCGTCAGTCAACGCAGCAGCCCATCAAACGTGCGGCGCACCTCATCAAACGCCAATCCCTTATGGCAAGAGGTCTAGTAGGTCCCAACGGGATTTTGCTGCGCATGCGTGGTCGCATGACTAGCGCGCGTGCGCGTGGTGAGTGTGCAGTGGCGGAATATGCAAGGGCGGAGTATGCAAGGGCACATACGGCAATCAACCATGCTTCCGTCCCGCGCGGGCACAGAACTGCATCAAACATTATTGTCACAACTCCTTGCTGTCCACCAACAGGTCAACCACACTAGTGTCGCAAGGGAGCGGTTTGACAAAGGGCCGCTGGTGCACCAACACCGAACCAATAAGACCGACGACACAAGGGCAATGTGACGACAAATGCCCCAACTCGGACCGGGCCAAGGCAAACAAACCCGCCGTTGGTGCCTGCCTGCAGCCCTTGTGAGTGGGGGCGTGCATGCTCGCGCACCTTGCCATGCATTGGGGCCACCATATGCTTGCCTGATGAGGCGGCGGCGGAGCAGTAAAGGAAACTGCTCTGCCTGTTTGCAGGCACACCCGCAATTTGCGTGTGAAAGGTTGAAAATAGACCGGGGCACAAAGGCTGTGCATGCATGCGTTTGATGAGTGCAGGGGCAATGAGGCGGTCAGCACCTCCCAAGTGACGCGTGTGTTGAACCCAATTGTCCGCAGTCATGATCAGATCATTGCTGGGGATGGCCAACCCTTCGCTCCCAATCTTGCTGTGGAATTGTGCAGCTGAGAGCAAAGGCATTGTCATGCTGAGGTGCAGGATGCCCCAGCAACAACGTCAGCTGTCTGCACCAAGAGCACAGGCCTGCGCCCTGTGGCCTTGCACAGGCAGCCTGCATCCCAGTCTGGTGAGGCAAGCTGCACGCCACCAGTCGCTGTGATGACCGTGGCGTTTGAATTCGCCAGATTGCACGAGCTGATACTTGTAAACTTGCTGTTGCCGCATGTCGCCACAACGTTGTGCAAGCGTCCGACAGAGAAGCCGCGCGCCGACTCAAATTCAAGCGAGAGTGTGTTTGTCGTGTTGGACGCTGCTGGACCAAGGCACGACACAGTGGCAAAACCAGCATTTTGCGTCTGCGTCACACAGCGCGTTGGGTTCTTCTTTGTCGGCTTGAGCGCGCACACCTGTGAAGGGGGTGCGCCACGCAGACGACTGTCACAATGATGCAGGGCTCAAAATTGCGGCTCTCCAAAATGAACACATGCGGCCGCCACCCTGGAGGCGTGCCTTCCTGCCAACAAGCTCCCGTCTGGCTAGACGCTGGTGCCCCCCGGCGGCAGGCGCTGCAGATCAAAATCAACAGCGGGCGTTGCTTGGGTTTTGAACTCGATCCTCACCTGTGTGGCCAGTCCGGCGGTGAACGGGTAGCTCGCAACAAAATGGGCGGCACTGCTTTTGGCATTGACCTTGGTTGTCCTGGGAGGAACAAGCGATGAGAGCAAGAATGAGGAGGTCAGCATGCCGTTTCGTTACTGTCACTTCACATGCCTCTCAAAGTATCTGTGAGTGTGGGTCTCTTAAGTCGCACTTGAACAACCCTAACCCGCTTCCCACTCTAGCAGGGGGCCACATGCGCCTGCTTGTCCAGATGCCAACAAGTACGGGAGTAGCCGAACCCCGTCACTCACATTGCCGCCTTGACGAATTCCCGCAGGTTCAGGCACTTGCACTTGGACAGCCGCTTCAGCTTGTTCATCTTTTTGCCCACATTGACCCGCTTGCAGGTTGGTGCGTTGCCCTTCGGCGGTTCGCGCTGCTTGGGGCTGACGCAGCATGCCTGGAACACGGCGTTTTTGGGCTGCACCGCAGCCAGCAGCTTGCGCCCACCGCCGCCCTGGTCGTTGTTGCCACTAGCATCCATCGCCACCTCCTCGCTGTCCGCACCTTGCACCTCCCCGTCAAAGAAGACAGTCGCCGCCCTGGTGGTGGGGTTGCGGACGACGATGTAGCCGCCGACAGTGCCGGTTGGCACGACACATTTCTTGGCTACCAGAATTGCAGGGGTGCATTGGAGGTTGACCGTCGCACAGCCGTCCACCACCTTCAAAGAGCCAAAGTTGGTGCTGCTGCACAGTGGCCCAAGAATGGGCGACGAGCACAGCCCAGCTGATGGCTGAGCGCCGCCGACGTCACGGGGTGAGTTGATGGCTCCAAGGAGGCTGGACACGGCCGAGGATGAGGTACTGGCCACGTTGGTGGCAAACGTGACGAGCACCTTGTTGTTGTCCTGCAGTTGCAAAACGCGAGGGCACCAGCACAAGTAAGTCAGTGAGGTCCATGTGACACAGATGGGCCAAATGTATTAAATCATCACAGACCAAGAGAGAACGGGGAAACGTTATCATCCAGACACGCATGGCACCCTACCATACATGGAGCGTTCTGAGCACAACACTCACTATGTATTCACACTTTACGGCCATCAAGTTCACTGATGTGACGCCAGCACCGGCTCGGAGCCTTGCTACAAATCCTTCTGCAAGCGCGGTAAGTCTAGTCACGTCTGTAGGACATGCAGCGGCGGTGACCATGGCATTGTCGGTGGTGCTGAGGACAAGCCGCAGGTTGACCTCCGTGCCGCCCGAGCTGATTGTGCTGACAGGCTCGACTTGCAGGGTGACGATTGCAGTTGAGGTCCGCAGGGAGAAGCCGTTGCTGACTGTATAGTTGAACGTAACGGGCCCTGAAAACCCTCTGCAGCAAGAACGTCACATATTGGAGCGGGGAACAAGGTGGTATGAGCAAGCAGCACACGTAGTTGTGAAGGTGGCAAAGAAATCTCTCTGCAACCCTGATACAAGCACTGAGCACGCAGCCACATGCAGGCGGCATCACCACACCAACCCAACATTGCCAGTGCCTAACCCCCTCCCCCCGCCCCCAATCTCTCTCTCACACACACACGACCTCACCACCATGCCGGAGTTCAAGTGAATGGGACTCACAGTGGTGGGTTGTACAGAAAAGACCCATTGGCCTGCAGGGTAAGGTTTCCGCTTGAGACGGTAGACGAACCCACGACTCTAAGTGTGGTGCCAGGGCTTGAGCTGTTGTCATTTGCCAGTACGCCAGGTCCGGCCACAGAGCAGAGAGCCCCAGTTGGGCAAGTGAAGACGTCGTTTACTGCCACCGGCGCTGGTGGTGGCGCTCCTGTGACGGAAACTGTTAGCGGGACTGTGAAATTGCTGGTGCCATTGCTATAAGTGACGTTGATCGTGAAGTTGCCGGAAAAACCTCTGTGATTGTGGTTGGATAGAAAATGGGTTGCACGTGGATCATGAGAAGAAGCCTTTTCAAAAATGAGCACTGCAGACTTGGATTCAAAAAATCAAGCGCCAGAGAGCTCTTCATAGAAGGCATTGGACTTGAGCCTACCAGTAGTGCTCAGGCATGGAGGCCGCTCGTTTTGACAGAGCGCATGGTATTAAGAAGCTGCGTCTGCACCAAAGCAGAATACAGACCAAGCGGTTCTCGACGCCCTACGGCAATTTGCATCTGTGAGACTCACATGACTGAAGTGTAGACAAAAGACCCGTCCGGCTTTGTTGCCAAGGTACCGACCTCGGGTACAGCCGGATCCACATTGACAACAGTCAGCGTTTGATTGCCAGGGTTAGGCAGCAAAGCCAGCAATCCAGGTCCGGCGCCCTCACAGACGGCGTCTTTTGGGCAGGTAAGGACGCTGCTTTCAAAAGCACGCGGCAGGGGCGTGCTGCAAGTGGCGCCTGTGAAACCTGTTCCTGCGCAACTGCAGGTGCTTGTGCTGACGATGTTAACGATGCTCCGAATACAGCGTCCACCATTGACACACACTGGGCTGCAAGCTGCGTGCGGTGAAGATGTTGTGGTGCATGGGCGATTCAGAATTTCACATGCAAGCTTGAGGGGAGACCCGAATCAGAGATATTTTGAGTTGCTCGCACACCAGTGCGTGAAGGTTCAACAGATGTGTACAGATACAAGACTGAAAAGCAGGCGCA
>NW_014013025.1:14707-15367 GCF_000611645.1 Monoraphidium neglectum
TGCGCTGACGAGCTTGGTTCTCAGAGCTGGCTTGCCGGCGCTGGCGCAGTGCCCTGCCGAGTGTCGTGTCTCACTTGGGGTCGAGCACGTGGCGCCCGTCCACCCGCCGGTGGAGGTGCAGTTGCAGGTGTTGACGCCCACGCACACCCCTCCGTTGGCGCACGGGGCCGCGGCGCAAAGTGATGAACCTGAGGCGGGCCCGGGGGAGGGTGTGGGTTGCCGGTGACCAGGGGAGCTTGACCAAGGTGGTGCGGCATGCCCCACGTGCCCTTGTGATGCGGCTGCAACCCTGATGGAAACTTGCACGTGGGGCGTGCTACGGTCCCCCCTTGGGTGGGCTGCGGTGGGCCTCACCCGGCGCAGCGCAGGTGGCCCCGCTCCAGCCAGCCGTGCAGTTGCACTGGTTGGGGGCAACGCACGTCCCGTTGTTGAGGCATGGGGACGAGCACACTGCAGGGATGAAAGGGTGGGTGCGGGCGCATGCAGGCGTGAGCAGAGGTGAGAGTCGTGCGCCCTACCGCCACGGCAGAGGGCTCCTGCTGCGACCGTGCAGCCCCCGAGGCCCGGCTTGTGGCATGCAGCAAGACCACGCAGCGTGGGCGGCGAGGCCGCCCTGTGCGACTTGCTCGACCCTGCGCCGACGGCCTCCACACGCGCGCA
>NW_014013025.1:16001-25867 GCF_000611645.1 Monoraphidium neglectum
AGCGCCGACGAGCTTGGTTCTTAGAGCTGGCTTGCCGGCGCTGGCGCAGTGCCCTGCCGAGTGTCGTGTCTCACTTGGGGTCGAGCACGTGGCGCCCGTCCACCCGCCGGTGGAGGTGCAGTTGCAGGTGTTGACGCCCACGCACACCCCTCCGTTGGCGCACGGGGCCGCGGCACACAGCCCGGCGGCTGCAAAGGTTGGCGCGGGTTGGTTGACAATCAGCGGGCAGGATGTGCTTGCAGTAGCATGAAGGCACAACAAGCTGTCTTGGAGTGGCGGATTCATTTGGTGCCTGAATGCCGTGATGTTTGCGCTCAGTCCCAAATTGCCACGGCTTCAGTTTACGTTGGCGGGCAACCATCTAATGCCAACGCACTTGGGGTTGAGCATGTGGGTCCGGTCCAGCCGCCAGTGGATGTACAATTGCAGGTGTTAGGGCTTGAGCACGTTCCGCCATTAGAGCATGATGGGTTGCACACTGTTTGGCGGCATCGTACAGCAAGGATGTGCGAAGGCGCCCAGCCATATGGCAGGGGTAGGTATGACATCACTGGTTCCGTGTTCTCTTAGGCCGCAGCAGGCAACGACAGCATGGAAAGCGTACATGTCACAGGCCAATTTCAAGAACCAGCGGTACCATGCGACTGCAATTGCCTGGCGGGTCGGGGCTTTCATGGTCCATGCAGGTGCGTGCCCGGGCAGCATGTCGCAGGCTGGTATCTTACATTTTGACTGAATCAGCTTGACAGCGCGCTTTGCAAAGTGATGTAGCGGTGCCCCGTCAACTTACCTGGTGTGTTGCAGACAGTCCCTGTGTAATTTGTCCCTGTACAGTTGCAGCTGTTGTAGGCAGCGCACGTCCCACGGACGCAGGCAGGGCTGCAGTCTGGGGCCCGCGTAATGGTCACACACCTCTCTTGGGTGAGGATCAAAACAACGCCGACTTCGACGCAGAAGCGATCAGTAAACCCTGCGTGAGGGTTGCCAACATGCAGCGCCTCAGAAATCAGGGCTCTGGTATGGATTGGGTTAATTGCAATGCGTGCAGCACCAACCCATGGCAGCGCAGGTCTGTTGTGCCGCGCAGTCTTCCTTGCCATACTGTGGCTTCCACAGCACCATGTGATACTCGTCTTGAGTCCATGCACCAAGTGGGTTGCGGGCGCCTGGACAGCAGCGTCGGCTTCAGCCAGCCGCCCCACTGGCGCTCCCCGGTGCTCTGTGCACTGTAGCAGTCAGGCATGCGCACCGCCGAATGACACCGCTGGGCCTGTGTAAACGAAGCTGCCAGTCGACTGAACGACGACTGACCCCAGCGAAGGCTGGACTGTCACTCGGTTGACGCGCAGCCCGAGGAGGCCCAGAAGGGGGCCCAGAATGTCGATGAGACTGGATCCAGCAGGGCTGTTGAATACGGTGGCGTTGCTGGGCATCGTGTAGCTAACGCTGCCATCCAGCTGGATGAGCTGCAAAAGCCTCCTCCCCTGCACAATTGCTGGCGCCGAGTCCAGTGGCCACTCGCTCGCTGTGTCCGCCCCCCAAGCAGCAGTGGAAACGGTTGCGGTGCCACTGCTTGGCGCCAGGCCCGCCGCGCGTACAACGGTCACCGCTGCCACAAGCCACAGCACGGATCGTGCGACCAACGCCGCCATGATCGTTGATGATGTCCAGCCACCACGGCTGGATGAGGAGGGTCGCGATGTCTGAATGAAGGGCGCGGCAGGCAGCAGAGCCTTGCTCTTGGGGACGAATAGCGCGTGTACTAATCTCGATGGCGACGCCGCTGTCCCTACCAGCTGGTACAGGCCCACTTGCTTCCGTGCAGTGTTCAGGAGTTGCGCACTGCCACAACAGGCGCACCCCCTCCGCGCCTTGTGCAAACGCTCAAACTCTTGCACTTGGATGGAGAGGCCAAGGCTCACCCGTAGCTAATGCAGCTCTGACGGCTGTGTTGTGGGCCTGGCTTTTTCGTGCACACCCAAGGCTATCAAAGCTTCGGCCCCGGCGGTGTAAAAGTGTAGCAGTGCCCCCCCTGCGGCGCACGGAACGGTTCAGTGTGGTGTGCTGGAAGTGGATGCGATGCTTGCCACGCCCAAGAAAAGACTCTAGTGCGATGATGCGATCGCACGGTCCTTCTTGGAAGAGTTCGCAGTGACTCGCGACCCTCATGGTTCGTGGTTAGTTTTGCCCGCAGAAGTGGGACCTTATGCGATGATGTGAGTCCCAAGGGTCTTATTACTGTTTTAAAGGGACAAAGATGCCATGCACAGGCATGCCTTGCGACACATGCACCACGTCAAGGAGGCAGTCCACACAGACGGCTGGGCAGGCTTTGACCGCTTCACAGCTGCTGCCGCCGCAAGCAAAACAGAGTGCATGTCGCAGGTTGCTGGCGTTGCTAGCACCCGTTTAAGAGCTCACAAACAACCTCTCAATGCCAGATAGAGAAGGCCGGCCGCTCAGAAGTTCGCAGTCCACCCTCTCGCACCATGCGCTTTGTAATGCGATCGCAGGCACAGCTTGGCGAGCAGAGAGCCCTTAGTCCTTGTGCCGTCCACCACTGCACCAATGACAGTGAGCAAGTGGGTGGTGAACCTATAACCTCCCATGGTACTCGTGCAGCAGCCGTTGCTTGGCGCGCTGATTGGCCTGGTGCCGCTGCAGGCGCCGGCAGTCGCCGCCTCCATCCACGCCCACTCGCTCCGCATGCGGCTCCTCATCCCAGTCCTGCAGCAGCAGCAGCAGCAGCAGCAGCAGCAGCAGCAGCAGCAGCAGCAGCAGCAGCAGCAGCAGCAGCAGCAGCAGCAGCAGCAGCAGCAGCGGCAGTGGCGGCGCCAACACCACAGACATATACAGTAAGGGCTCTGAAGGATCCCAAGTCCACTTGTGTATCTCGCACACACCAGACTTTCCAACGCACCTGGATTAGTAACGCTCCCCTGGCATCCAGTCTGGTGTTCTTGCGATTCCATGCGCAATTCGTTGCACAGCTGATTGGAGATTGCGCTGCACAACAAAGCTAGGCCGCTGCTGCTCTCCACACAAGCAACACCCTGTTGTGCTTGCAACCAGACTTGAACCGCCAAACATGCCCATGCATCTCAAGTCACTGATTTTCAATCGGGGCACACAGACAAAGCGTTGTGCCGCCAAGCCGGGCTTGTCCCACCCACCAGTCACTGGCAGGTGGGGCAAGGTTGCTGCCATATAATGCCCACACACGGCGAAATGTGGCGAGCCCTGTGCACCATTTCCCGTCACACGTCTCAATTGAGGTTTGGGACACTAACTGCTGGATGTGTCGCACAAGACAGACTGCTGCTCTGTGAGTGCAGTACAATCTTGCAAGCGTTTGATGGGACCCAAATAGTGCCCATGTGTCTTGGCTTGCATCACAAATCGCAGCCGCCGGCAGGTGTAACTCATGCAACCAGCAATGAAGTCCCAGATTGGGAAGATGCAGTCCTGGGTGCACTACAGCAAGATTCACAGCCTTATCTAGGTTAGGCTCAAAAGCCCTGCCTCTCACCCTCCACTTCTGGTGGCCGTTGATCAACTCCTGCAAAAACAAGCCCACCGCCATGTGCGGCGTGTGCTGAGTGCGGCCGTGAGGGATTCAGGGGTCTTGCGCCAGGCGAGAGCCCCGCTGCGAAAACATCGCAGCACACGCCGCCTTGAGGGTAGGTTTTTGATGGCTACTGACTGGGCAGGTGGCTGGGGCTGTGGGTGGGTTGATCCAGCGGCAGCTTGGGGAGGGCCAGGCAGGGCAGCAGCCTGCTGCCCTGCCCTGCCCTGAGGGCAGCAGGGCAGCAGGGCAGCAGGGCAGCAGGGCAGCAGGGCAGCAGGGCAGCAGGGCAGCAGGGCAGCAGGGCAGCAGGGCAGCAGGGCAGCAGGGCAGCAGGGCAGCAGGGCAGCAGGGCAGCTGGGCTGCGCAATAGCTGGGATGTTGCATCGATTTGCATGGTGGCACGTTCCCAACTGGGGCCTTGAGCAGCAACTGCAGAATGACTTGACCTGATAACATCTCTTCAAGGGGGCTGCTGCGGCTCTGTGGCAAGCCTACTGAGGGGCATTAATGTTGAGGTTCTGGCTGGCGGTATTTCCCTGGTAGCAATGCTCTCCAGCCCGGCGGAGTTGCCGGCCTTTCTCGCAGGCTGGCCGCTTTCTGGCAGGTCGCAGTTATCTGGGAAACAGGATTCCACCCAGCCCCAACGGCAAGGCTCAGGCGGCCTGTGTTAGTGTTAGTGTTCTCTTTGACCAGCAGTTCTACGTATTGCGGATCAGATTGTCAGCTAGGCCTGTGCAATCCTGCCCACTCACTGGAAAAGTGTGTCATAATTACTTCCGCGGGGCTGCAGGCGCATTCTCCACCGAGGGACACTCATGAGCAAGTAAGGAGGGTCCGCGCACTAAAGTCTGCTAAGCGACCAACCAGGTAGCTGAGCACATGCAAAGTCTTGTAATCACTCGGTCCCAGGCCTGAACATACCCACCAGAACCTGCAGCATCCCGCCTGTCTACCAGACGCTGCTCAGGGGGGGGGGCACATCAGGCGGTTGTTGCGGTCACAAAGCAGCCTCGTCACCCGAAACGCAGGACCACGAAGGATGTTGTTGGGGGCAGTACCCAGGCGCGGGATATGAAGCAACGAGTGTGCAGTCAGATGTGCACCTGGCCGCAAAAGGAAGCAGCGAGACGATGTTTCGTCGGAGAAAATGCTGTCGTTGAAGCTCGAAATCGTGCGTCCAGGTTCTTAGTTGCGTATGCAGACATGAGAGTTTAAACAGTACAAAAACGACCCCATGAACCACCCCTCCCCTGTCAACCTGCCCAAGGCAGCATCAATTCCGTGATGACCTTGAAGGCAGAGGCACTCTACCTCAGCACTGGAAGGTGTACACGTAGCTGGAGCCGGTGCTGGGTGGCATGCGGACCTCCTGAAACCCATAGTCTTTCCCATTGAAGGGCCACGGCCCCGCCTTTCCCTGCCAGCAGCGGCTGCCCGCCTCGCAGGCCCGGCCGCCGCGCTGCTGTCCGTACACGTACACGATGCGGTTATTGGTGCGCCCCACGTCCGCCGTGAAGCCCGGCGCCACGGTGATGAAGCCGGCCGTGCGCCAGTCGCCTGCCTTGGCGTCGCGCAGGTGGACCAGGGCGTCCAGGGGTGCACCCGCACACTTGTTGCGCAGCTTCAGGAGGATAGACCCGGCGGGTGCGGGCGCCGGCGCCGGAGCGCCCGCCACCGACAGCGAGCCCGCGGGCGCCGCGGCGCCGTTGGCGTACGCGCTGCGCCAGTCCGTGCCCTGCAGCGCGCTGGCGCCGTACCACCCGCCCAGGGCCTGCTGCTGCACGATGGACGCCTGCTGCTGCTGCGCCTGCTGGTTGTTCTGGGTGTTCTGCACCAACTGCTGGTTCTGCTGGTTCTGCTGGTTCTGCTGGTTTTGCTGGGCCTGCTGGGCCTGTGTGGTCTGCGCCACCTGCTGGTTCAGCTGCCCCTGCGTGTTGGTGGCTCCTGCCTGGAACTGCGCGGCCAGGGTGGAGTCCTGGTTCCGCACCACTGTGACCCTGGTGGCCGGTGGGGCAGACGTCGCTGGCAGGGGTTGCAACGAGGGCTGCGGCGAGACGCCGCCACCGCTGCTGCCGCCGCCACTGCCACCACCGTCGCTGCCGCTGCCGTCCCCGCCGCCACCGCCACCGCCGCCACCGCGCCCTAAGCGCTGGGCCAGGCCGCCAAGCAAGCCGCCGTTGGTGTTACTGACCTGTATGTTTGTGCCACCGCCATTGCGGCTCGGGGCGGAGACCTGGACCGATGGGACGCCGCCGCTGCCGCTCCCGAACCTCTCCGGGCCAAACGAGCCCGGCAAGTCATTGCTGCCCTGACCAACGCTGCTGCCCTGGCCAAACCCGCCGCTGCCCTGGCCAAAACCGCCGCCCTGGCCAAAGCTTCCACCCTGACCCAAACCGCCGCCTCCAAACGCGCTGCGACCAAACCCCTGCATGAAACCGGGCCCCCCTGTCCCAAGCAGGGGGCTGGGTTGGGTGGCGAGCATTTGGGACCCAAGCAGGCTGCCGCCGCCGCCGCCACCCCTGAAGCCCCCAAAGCCGCCGCCGCCGCCACCACGGAATAGCTGGCCTGCGACCAAGCGGCCAGCAGAGGTTCGTGTCAGCGCTCGCAGCCAGCAAGCCGTGGCGGGGCAGCAGAGCACCCAGGGATGTGGCGTGCCCAGCGGCCGCATCCGTGGGTGTTCAAACAACATGGACTCCTCCACCGTGTCTAGAATTCACCAGGAATGCCGGCACAGCAATGCAAGCCACTCCATGGCGCGGGTGGGCCACGTTCCGCCCACTAGTGACCCAGCTGCACGCGGCGGACGCCCACCTGCTGCTGAGGCGACCAGCAACGCTGCGGCCACGAGGCGGCACGCGGATTTGCGTGGCGGTGATATCATCCGTGCACCCTCTCAGCGCAGCTGCGCATCCACCACGACGGGCCGGAGCACCCTTCCCAAATCCCGTTGCACTTGTGTGAACGCTAGAGTCGACTGCGGGGTGAGAAGGGTCTGAGGACGACCACGAACGTGTATAAAATACTCCTGTTTACGGCTGGTACGTGCAACGCACACATGTTGTGGCAGGTTGTTGCGCACGGTGTCGGGAGGGGCGTTCCCCGCAGCTGAGCGGACGCGCAAGAAGAGTGACGTGTCGCATTATGATCGCTCCGCAATGTACCGCACTGCTGCCTTCTGCACACAACCAAAGCACCATTAGGTCTCCAATGGAAGACCCGTGCTCCCCGTCCCATCAACGCTCTCCCCGCCGCACTCATTGCTGCACTGCACTCGCCCTGAAATGGAGAGTGTTGTTACGTTGTTACAAGCGTGTGCCGCCCGTCCCCTTGCGCATTGCGCATGACACGCAGGCGCGATGCAGGCGCGGTGGGGTGTTGCGAGTCCACAAAGCTTGGGATAGGACTTCAAATTGATCAACCCAGCTTGCGATGTGCTGAGGCCGTGCGCATCGTGTGCGATGCGGGCGACGCTGGCGCTCTGCTGCACCAGCGGCATGAGGACAGTGTAAAAACTCTCCAAATTGTCGCGTTTGTGCATGCATGTGCTCAAAGGCGCGAGCAGGACGTTGAAGGAAGATCCCACAATGCTCGCGGGCTTAGCCCTTGCCGAGGGTGGACTTGTGATACGCTCTCAACATGTCTCGCGTTGAGCGGCCGGCCGCCCCCGCGCCCGTCCCCGCACCCCCACCGCCAGCAGCCGTGCTCGCTCCAGCCGCCGCGGCGGCGGCGGCCTCCTTGGCCCTGCGCGACGACCACAGCAGCCAGCACCAGAACGCGAAGGCCGCCACGTGGATGGCCACTAGCACAAACACGAGCCCCTCAAACTGCGGGCAGCGTGTTTTGAGCACGGGGAGTTTGGGTTGGGAGGGGAAAGGGACGAGGACATTGCGCGGCTGCGCGCTCCCAGGTTGCCCCGTCCTCCAGGTCACATGTTGACCATGCAGCACTACAGGAGCCGGCCGTAATACATGAATGCGATCGCGGTGCAGACCAGGGGCCCAGCCGCAAGATGCCTGCTGCGCTGAGGACACGGGTACCCATGCGGATGCCCAGCAAACCCGGCGGACGTGACAATGTGTCTGCAGGACGCAAGGGACGGGCACACGCCGCGACCTTGCACGCCCACCCCGGCCGCCCCAACCGCCCGCCCACCGAGCCCGCCAGCCCCCACCTGGTGCCAGGCGTCCTGGTGACCCGGCTTGATGGCCGTTGCTCCCAGGCCCTGCGGCAGCACCACGTGGCGCGGCGCCCCCATCACTGCAGCCTCACCACCGCGGCGCCGGCCCCAGATATGCGTCGCCGGACAGGGGGGCGCGCACTGTCCTCTGGGTTGAGCGCCTGCTCGCGCGCCCGCCTCTTGTAAATCCCCTGATCGGCTGTGCTGCAAGGCGCAAGCCAGCCCAAGGTCAATTGCGTGATTGGTGAGCGGCAGCATCATGGGCACGGGGCCAAGGGCAGGGCGGAGGGTCGGGAGGGAATGGTGAGTGGCGAGAGCTCGCGCCGCCCCTGCTGCCCGGCCGCGGCGTTATCGCCGTGTCCTCACATTCACGGCTAGGCCAGGCTGTCTTGGAAAATCATGCTAGGGCGGCTGCGGGCTCCTTGCCCCCGCAGACGGATCGGCCCTTGGTGCCTGACGTGTCAGCATCCGTAAAGGACGAGCACGTGCGACAAGCAGAGGGCTTGCGCAATGCGCACCACAAAGCCGCTGCTGCTGGCCCATCAACAGGCTGGGCAGCAACAGATGCGTCGGGCTGCAAGACACGGCGCAACGCGGCGCAGCGCTTCTGTACGCACCGCAGCCTGTCGTGCGAACCGCAGACGAGAAGGTGTGGCGGCCGCGTGGATGGAAAACGGTACAGTTTCTATCAAACTTCTGTGACAAGGCACAAAACCAAAGCAAGATCGGAGTGCGACGGTGAGTTGGCAATAATGCACGTTCTGCTGCTCGTGTGGTACAGCAACAAATACTTTGATATATCGCGTGTGTAGCTTTTTCCAGCCTCCTCGCTGCCTTCGGTGCGCTGGATAGGTACTAGGAAACCGCTCAGTGCATCGGTGTACCCCTCGCTTCGCCTGGCCCCTCGCAAAGCGCACCACAGCGACCCGCAGTATCATTAAGCCTCGGTGGTATTAAAAATTCAGCAGCTCGCGCCCGTTGATGGGCCGTCGGGCCACGGAGGGACGGGCGATGCGGCAACAGCAGCAGCAGCAGCAGCAGCTGGAGCTGCAGCGGCCGACCTGAGCGCAGCTGCGCCCGGGGTCTCCGCAGCGCCTGCGCCCGCCGCTTAAACGGGCGCATCAGGTCGTGAGCCCCATGTCAAAGGCGCCAGACGAGAGGATCAGGTTAGGGGACGAGCCGGGCGCGTATACTGGGGAGAGGCAAGGTAGCCATGCCGGAGAGGACCCGGCAGCCGGGCAGCCGTGCGGCCGCTCTTGGCTGGGCAGCAGAATGGTGCCGTCCTGGGCACGCGTGAGCGGAGGCGCACGGGGGAGCGCCTCGCCTCCTCACAGTGCGCCCGGCGTCGTCATCCGCGCGCAGGGTTTCGATCCGGCTGCGCCCCGTCAGCCGCGATGAGAGCGAGGCGTTCCCCCCTCCCTGGCCTGTGCTGGCTGCGGACGGGCAGGTCCGCATCTATGCCACACGCACCCCACGGCAGGGGACTGGGTGAGCGGCGGCACAGGGGCAGGGGCACGGGCCGGGCATGGGCCGGGGGGCGGGGGGGTAGGGTGAACCCTGGGGCGGGGAGGAGAGCGACACAGCAGCCGCAGGGCGCGGAGCCGTCTTGGGGGCCGCATAAAGAACTGGGCGTCCCTGTGGGGCGCGAGATGCCCGAGAGTGCCCCAGCGGCGGCGGGCCTGCCACCAGGCGCCTCGGGCCCCGATCAAAACCTCCTATCCGATAGAACCCGCCATGCCGCCCCGCGCTCATGCCCCGCCGCCAGGGAGAAGCTCATCCCGAAGTTTTCTCTTGCGTCATCGGGCGGAGGGTGCGTCCCTGTGACGCCCCGGGGGCCGTCGCCTCACGGCTTCCAGCTGGGACGGCCGCCGACGCCCCAGCAGCAGGGGCAACAGGTGCAGCAGGGGCAGCAGGGGCAGCAGGGGCACGGGGCCGCTCAGCAGCAGCACCAGCACGGCCACCACCAGCGCAGCCCGTCGCTGGTGCTGTCGCAGCAGCCTGGAGCTGAGTACCAGTCGTATTCATTTGGTGCGCAGCCACTGGGGTTGGAATGTGTGCGTGTGCGCCTGTGTGTGTGTGTGTGTGTGTGTGTGTGTGTGTGTGTGTGTGTGTGTGTGTGTG
>NW_014013024.1:0-11790 GCF_000611645.1 Monoraphidium neglectum
GTCGTACGGCATGGGCGTGGCTGGCCCCAAGAAGAGAGACCGAAACACATGCCCCGCCCCTGCCCCCGCCCCCGCGCCGCCAACCATTGGGGTCGGCCGCAAGGCACCGCCGGCGGCACCAGGGGCGCCGGGCGCGGCTGCGGCAGCTGGGGTGGCGTGCTGCTGGAAGGGCGCCGGGGGGGCCTGCACTGGGGCACCAGGCGGCTCTCGGTTGACCCCCTGGCCGATTGGCGTCTGCTCGAAACTCGCCGCCTGCCCAGGCTGCTGCTGCTGCTGCTGCTGCTGCTGCTGCTGCTGCTGCCAGCCCGAGGGTCCCCCCTTCTCTGTCTGTGTGCCCTCCTCCACTGCTGTCTGCGTCGCCGCCGCCCTCGTCGCCGCCGGCCCCGCAGCTGCGCGCTCGCGGCGTAGCGCCGCCGCGGGCCTGCGCCTCGTCCCCGCGCTCCCGCTCCGCAGCTGGCCCCGGCCCGTGCGTCGCGCGGCGTTCGTTCCACTGTCAGGGCTCCCCTCCCGCCCTCGACCCGTTCGTTGCTGCTCCTCTCGCTGCCGCTGCCCGCGCCGCGGGGCAGGCGACGCCGACGCTCCGTCCACGCGCGCCGCCGCTGCCGCCGCAGTGGCAACAGCAGCGGCAGCCGCCTGGTCGCCGCCACCACTACCATGCGTGCGGTGGAGCGTGGGGAAATCAAACCGCATGCGGACGCGGCGCGCCGCGGCGGGCGTGAGGCCCTGCCCGCAGCGGTTGCAGAGATCACCTGCGGACGGCTCCCTGATGTCCAGGCTGCTCGTATCCCCGCCGGGGCGCTTGCCGGAGCTCGCACCGCCCCCGCTGGCGTCCCCTCCGCTGCTAATCAGCCCGCGCCTGCGGCCGACGCCGCGGCGCGGGCTGTCGCTGCTGGCGCTGGTGCTGCTCGCTGTCGGCAATCCCGGCCCGGCGCCGCCTGTCGCAGCCGGGGCCGCGCGCGGCGGACCGGCTCCCGCGGGCGCGGGCGCGGCAGCTGCGGAGAGGGCGAGCCTGCTGCCGCGCTGCCCGGCTTGAGGTGGGATCGCGGCGGCGGCCGCGGCGGCGGGGGCTCGTGACGGGGGGGAGCGCCATCCTGCGCGGTGCGGCCTGGCGGGCGACGTCTGAGTCTCGCGCGAGAACCCCTGTCTGAGCCGCGCCGGCTGCGGCTGCGCCCAAGGTCCGACGCTCGCCTCGCCCCCGCCTCCGCTGCCATCCCTTACCCCGCCTGCTGGCCCGTCAGGGCTGGGGCTGCGCGATCCGCCCGGCACACCCCGGGCGCCCTCGCCCTGCTGCCTCTGCGCTGCCGCCGGCCAGACCGACTGCGGGCGCTCTGGCGAGCTGCGCCCATGGCGCCGCGCTCCCTCGGCCGACTCCAGGCGCCTTTTCGCACCCGCGGGCTGTTGTGGCGGCTGCCCCACCTGCCGGAGCACGGCCAGCACGCCGGCTATGGTGTCATGGCCGCGCCCTTGTCCTGCAGCTGCCGCCGCAGCAGTGGCGCCTGAGGATGCCATGCGGCCCATCCGTGCATCGGAGCTGCTCGCGTGGGGCCCGTCCTCAAAACCTGAGGGCTTGTGCCGTTGCTGCTGCTGCTGCTGCTGCTGCTGCTGCTGCTGCTGCTGCTCCTGCTGCTGTTGCTGCTCCTGCTGCTCCTGACCGTGCTGCTGATGTTGCTCCTGGTGCTGCTCCTGCTGCTGCTGCTCCTGCTGTTGCTGCTGCTGCTGTTGTGGCTCATCGAGCAGCTCGCCCGGCTCCTGCCCTTCCTGCCACTGCATCAACTCCCGTAGTTCGTTCTGATTTTGCTGAATCAGCCAGCTCAGTCGCGACCTCGGCCGAGCGGGCCCCGCCGAGCCCACCGGCGACCCAGCTGCCGCCCCGCCGCCGCCGCGGGCCTCCGCGCTCGCCCGCCCGTCGTCGACGCCGCTCGCCGGCTCGGAGCCCTCGCCGTTGTCGCGCCACAGAGCCGTGTTGGTGCGCACGTCGCGTACCGCGACCTGCGGGTCTTCGGCACACCCTGGGGACTGCATCAGGTGCAACAGCTGGCGCTTGTTGCGCTCTATCAACCAGCTGAGGCGGGAGGAGGGGCTGCGTGGCGACCCGCCGTCGCCACTGTCGCCGCCGCGGCCGCCGTCGCCGCCCGCGGCCGCCGCGGAGCGCCTGGCTGGTCGTGCTGGCTTGGGTGATGGGCCGCGCTGTGGGGCGTCGGGGGGGCGCCGCTGCACTGCCGGCGTGCTGGCGGATGCACCAAAGTCTGCATGGCGGCGATCAAGTCAAATCCCCATAGCGGCGAAAGGTGGGGTTTGCACTGGGCATGCCACAAGCATTTAGTCCCTCGCAGGCACAGGCGTAAGCAGACATACGATCGATCTGCGCTAACCCACATGGCACGGGCGAGAGGCTCGTGGCACTCAGGGCGGTGTTGCGAGACAGGCAACACACCTGCTTGGAACTGCTCCAGAGCATAGTCAAGGAAAGGGATGCCCGGCAGGGCAAAGGAGCAGCTCGGGGTGGGCGAGTCGCCCTGAACCACACGAGCATGTGCAGATAGGGAATGGGGATGCTCTGGGCGGCGGGCTTTGAACAGCAAACCGGGGTCTGCTGTGACAGAGGGGGGGGGGGGGCGCCCCACAGCCAACAACGGACGCGGCTGGTACAGCCCAGACTCACCCTTGACGCCTTGGCGCTCCGCTGCCCATCAAACCAGGCCTGGCATTCGGCCTCGAGCTGCAGCGGCACGCCACCAGGCAGGTTGCCCAGGGCTGGCGGGCGGGATTCGTCTGCCCCTGTCGCTGCATTCTGCGCTCGAGCGTCGATATCAAACGCTGGCACATCGCCGCAACCGGGGCTGAGCGCAAGCTCTATATCCGGGAAGTTGATTCTATCTATTGCTGCGTCGAACGGGTTCCATGGCTGCTGGGCGCCGGCCATGCCGTGTGTCAACACTCAGATCGTTCCCAACGACAGGCATCCAACGTCAACAAACCCAGACCTATTCTATTACAACGCGTGCGACCATCAGGGTGAGAGCGGAACTTATTAGCCCCAGGACGTCGGAGTTGTTGACCTTTCAGCTCCAACCAGCTTTGAAGTTGTGTACGGTATACAAACGCACGTCGTTTTCAATTGCGATGCAAACCGTGTGCACATTTCAAAAAATTTCACAAGCAACAACCCGGCTTTTGCACATCGCACATGCCCGACCTGTATGGGGCAAGTGCTGACCGCAGTGCGCCGCTCGGTGATGCGGCATGTGCACCCGCTTCGCTGCAGCGAGCAGTGGCTTGGCATAGCACGCTTCCGGCCACCTGACAGCGGCTGTAAGGACGTTGGTGGCGTAACCCCCAGCGGTGAGGCGTGCGATCGCGGCGCTCCAGCAGGCTGGACTCCTCTGCGCTCGGCACCAAAAAGCACTCATTGGGAAACAGCCAACGCCGCCACTGTCACCCACTCTTGCTGCAAGTTCGCAGGCAACCCCCTGCCGCCCACACTGCACCGACGCCTCGTGACGGGCCAGCAGGGGCAGCTGCGCGCAGACGGGCGCTGCATTTTCATTGGGGACGTTCACGGGTGCGTGTGCGAGCTGCGCGCATTGCTGGCAGAGGTGGGGTTCTGCCAACCCAGGGACAATCTTTTCGTGACTGGAGACCTCGTTACCAAGGGGCCGTGCTCCCAAGAGGTGGGTTTTAAGTGCCACAGATCGGGGCGAGGCCGCTTGCTGCATGCCGCTTTGCTCCTGTCGTGCTGCTTGGGGTCCGGATGTTCAGCAGCTGGCTTTGCAATCCTGGGACACGTGATCTGGAAGCCACCGCAACAAATCAGCATGCAGATTGCATTTGATGCATATTTCTGGACATCTCTCCTGGGAAATGCCTCCGTGGCCTAGGTGGTGCAGCTGCTGCGGGAGCTGGGGGCGTTCTGCGTGAGGGGCAACAACGACGACGAGGCGCTCGCCGCCCACGCGGCGTGGCGGCGGGGCGAGGCTGTCGCCGACAAGTTTGACTTTGTGGGCGACCTGCAGGATGAGGACACCGCCTTCCTGGCGCGCCTGCCATTCAGCATCAGCCTGCCGGAGTACTCGGTGGTCGTGGTGCACGCGGGTAGGCACCCCTGCGCACCGAAAAGGAAGCAGTAATGCTTGCCTGCGATGCCGCGCCAGCCGGCACGGCCCCGTCAGTGTGACCCCGCACCCTGACCGTGCCGGGCGCCCAAGCCGCGCCTGCCCCTCTCGCACCTTGCCGTCCCCCCCCCCCCAGGACTGGTGCCGGCCACGCCGCTGTGGCGACAGCCGCTTCAAGCCATCACCACGATGCGGGTGCTGCTGCGGGACGCGGGCGGAGGGTGGGTAGCGGCGCCCACTGACGGGGCCCGCGACGCCGCCACTACTGCTGTGGCGTGGGGACGGACTGGCACTGTGCGTGAGCCTGCGCCGCGACCCGGTCAAGCCGCCTGCTACTGCGGCCCCGACCTCGTCGTGAAAGCCCTGCTTGGCATGCCTGTGTCAGGTAGCGCCGTCTCATCCCCCCTGGCAACAGGTGGCTGCCCTGGGAGGGCAAGAAGACCCCGACGCCCCTGGGCGCGAGGCCCTGGGCGCAGTGCTGGCCCGGCCCGCCCCACGTCATTTTTGGCCACGACTCCAAGCGCAGCCTCCAGCGCGAGTCCTGCGCGACCGGCCTCGACACAGCATGCGCGTCCGGCGGCGCCCTGACGGCGGCCGTGCTGCCCCCGCTGGACGTGCTGCGGCAGTCGGAGGCGTTCAGGCGCAAGGTGGACGCGCGGGAGCCGGTGACACTGGACGATCTGGGGGGCGTGCTGGTGAGCGTGCCCTCGGCGCAGCCCTACTCACCGCCTTGAGGGCGCAGGGAGATAAGGTTTGTGCCTGCATGCTTGGGCAACCGCTGCGGTTTTGTGTCGTTTCGCGGCCAGCGTGTACAATTTGGCTGAGTGGGCATTCTGTTTGTCGGAGTAGAGGACATAATATGCCTGCATGCTGCGCGTGGCACCTCATGTGCAAGTGGCTCTCCTCGCATGTCCGCCCGATGTGACAAAGTGGCTGGCACGCGATTGCCTTGATCGCTGTGTTTCCTTGTGTTCCCTTCTGTCCCACGCACACACACACACACACACGCATGTACACACACACACAATCAATCATTCACTTTGACCATGGCTCAGAATCAACATGTCACGTCTGTGGCTGAGCGGACATACGGCCTCGCGTGCAGTGTGCCGGTGACCTCATCCTCGCGTTATCTGCAGCCCTGTATCCGCCGATGCCTCATCAACAGCCACGTGCTGACAATCTCATGACATACCCCCGCTTAAAAATCGGTGAGCAGAACAGTAGGACAGCCGCGCGACGGTCTGTTGTCAACAGCCAGGCTCGGACGGCGGCCGTGGCCGCTCGGTGGCACTCGAGTGACGGCTAGTTGCACACCGTTAGCCTTCCTGACGTGCTGCTTCGTACAACGATATTATCACGGTTGACATCGCAATCAACGGCCTGCAGCAGTTGTTTCCTCATCATCGGAGGACGTGTAAGATCGCTTGTGCGCCCCGGTTGATTTTATACTCCATATCGGAGGCCACACACCGCGCAATAATTCGAAATGGGGAAGAAGCGCGCGGCACCGCAGCAGCCAGGTGAGCATGCAGTGTGTGCGCACTGCAACTGAAGGGATATCACGCTCAGGGTTATTTGCATGCGACGTGCATGGTATCCCTTAACCAAGGGAACGCAAGGAACCCCTGCTCGTGGGGACTGCCGCCGCCACCAAGGTCGCAAGCGCAGCCGCCGCTGCCTCGCGCGCCGCTGTTTGGGGTCGCACGCGTTGATTTCACGCTGCTTGTCACCCCGCCTGCTTGCGTAGAAGCGGAGGATCCTGAGATGCTTCAAGGTCCAGCGCAGAGCGGCTCTGATGCCGAGGACGGCGGCAGCGACGAGGGCAATGAATATGGCATGGGCGGCACGGGCAGCGAGGACGACGGTGACAGCGGCGGCAGCGAACGGGACGGGGAGGGTGCTTCAGATGAGGAGCGGCAGGAGGAGGACAAAGTGGCGCTAGCTGGGGCGGGTGCCGGCCCCGGTATCCTTGGGCTGGCCAGCGGCAGCGACGACGAGGACGATGGTGAGTAGCGAGAGCCCTGCCACTCCCAGCTTCCTGTCAATTCTAGGCAGCACCGGCAGCGGTGATGGTGTCTGGAAGCAGAGTGTGCCTGGAATACGGCCCAGCCGTGGCTGTCATCCGTCAATCATGCCAGTCCCAGGCCAGTGCTCAACAGTCGTGGTTGGTGCAGCAGCTTGATTAGACACGCCCCAGCACTCCCTCTTGGCTCAACCCTGGCGCCTGCTTGCACCCACGCGCGCGCCCATCTGCACGCAGGTGATATTGATGATGACCTGCCGTCTGACAGGGGCGAGGACGACGACGCTGACGAGGACGGCGCCCCCCGCGTGCCCGGCAGCAGCGACGCGGACGATGAGGCCGGCGGCAGCGGCAGCGGCGGCGACTCCGATGGCGGCGGCGGCGGGGGCGGTGGGCGCGCTGTGCAGCACGCGAGCTTTCTGTCGGGGGAGAAGGGGGCGTCCTTTGCAAAGGCGTTTTCGAAAATCTTGGGGAAGCCGGCCAAGGGCGCAGCCAAAGCGGCCGAGGGCAAGGGCGGCCTAATCCTGGCCGAGAGCGCGGGCGTGCAGAAGCGGCGCAAAGAGGAGGAGGACGACGCGGAGGCGCGGCACGAGGCGAAGAAGCAGCGGCTGGCGATGAAGAAGAGGGGACACCTGGTGCGCCTGGGGGCCCTTGCTGCCTTGTAAGAGCGTGCTGCGGGGAGGCAGCGAGTGCTTCCTCCCCATGGAGGCAGCCCTGCAGCCCTGTTGTGCATGCTTTTGGGCAGCTTTTGTAGTGTCGGCAACCCTGGGCTGCTTAGCGCAGTGCTGCGGGGTGTAGCATAGCACGGCGAATGTCCCCAACATAGTTGTGCGTTCGCTCGCAACGTGAGTTGGCTGCAAACTCACTGCAGTGCCTGCACCTCCGTGCCCGCCGCGCGCCAGCCTGTCCCGCGCAAGGGAGAGGACCCCGCCCACGACGTGCGGGAGAAGGCGCTGCAGCGCCTCGCCACCCGCGGCGTGGTGCTGCTGTTTAACGCGGTCAACAAGGCGCAGAAGCAGAAAGCCGAGGCCGAGGCCGCCGGCGGCGTGTCCAAGCGCAAGGCGGCGGCGGCGAAGCTGGGCAAGGCCAGCTTTCTTGCAGAACTCAAGCAGGCGGCCACAGTCGGCGTGCCCGTGGAGGCCGCGGGCGCACAGCAGCAGCAGAAGCAGGGGAAGGGGAAGGGGCAGCAGCAGCAACAGCAGCAGCAGCGCGACCCTGGCGGCGGCGCTGGCTGGGAGGTGCTGGGGGAGGGGTTCCCTGGGCTGACGGGCGGCGCCAAGATGAAGGACTGGGACCGGCGCGGCAGCGGCAGCGAGGACGAGATCGCGGAGCAGCCGCGGCTGGCAGAGGCGGAGGTCAGCAGCGACGAGGGCGACGGCTGGTGACGGCGCGTGGCCACGTGGCTTGCACGCGTCTCAGGGCACTTCGACTTGGGCAAGAGCCGGTACTCGCCCCCAGTAACAGAGCCTGTGCAAACACCTCTTGGCACAGTGGATTACAGCCATGCAGGCCAGGCTGATTCACAGACAGTGTCATCACTCGCCCTCGCCCGCCGCCGCCTCGCCGCCGCCCGCTCCTGAATCTTGCTGCGCGCTCTTCCGCCGCAAGCGCTCCAGCCGGTCGCTCTCCGCCTTGTCGGTGCGCTGCATCTTGCGCGCCTCAACCTGAGACGGGGAGAGGGGCGGCCACAGCAGGGCTGAGCAGGGTTCTCACGACCCAGGGTCCTCTGGCAAACAGCCGGCACCAGAGATGTGGGTGATGCAGAAACAGCATGACACAGAAGTAGGACAACGTAAGCGGCCACTCATTCGGCCACTCATTCGGCCACTAATTTGGCCAAATGGCAGGGGCCATGCTGATGGCGCAATGGCCATTGCGTTTCGTGAGGCGACAGGCCAACAGTTGGTGGCTGCGCCCTTGAAAAAAACCTCCACCCCTCACCTGCTTGGGGTCGTACTGCCGCTTCCTCAGCTGCATGGTGTAAGTGGTGCCCGCCGCCACCGCCTCGGCCGCCACAGCCTCCTCCTCGGCGACGCGGCGCTCAAGGAACCCGCGCACGGCGTCGGGCAGCACGTCAGCGGTGACAAAGGCGTAGGACACTGCTTATCGGGGATTGGGTGGCGTGATGGAGCCCCAGATGAGAATCTTAAATGACCCCACGTTGGAATTATGAGCATTCTTCACCAGAAACCACAGCAGTGCACATCAATCATCTCATGCGGCTGTACACCCGATGGGGGCCCATAATCATGCGGCCCCAAACCCACCGCTGCCGTCGCCGCCGCCTTCCGCCGCCGGTGCCGCCACCGCGACGTGCGCCGACTGCGTGACCGCCACAGGCGGCCCCCCGACCAGCCATAGCCGCCCAGCCTCGTCGAACGCCGCCCTGCAGGGCGCCAGCACGTCGGGCGGCAGCGCCAGCCGCTGCAGGCAGGGGCCCAGGGAGCGCGCCGCCGCATCGACCCGCACCAGCTGCACTTCGCGCCGCCCCTCCACCAAGACCGCCGCCAGGTCGCCGCCGATCGACAGCGCGATCGCGACGACCGGCAGCAGCGCTTTGCGTCCTTTCTGCTGATGCTGCTGCTGGTCCCGCGGCTCCTGCTCCTGCTGCTGCCCGTCGTCAGCGCCGTCTTGGGCAGCCTCGTCGCCCGCGGCGCCCTCGCCGCCGCTGTCGCCGCCCTGCTCAAGAGCGCTGCGCGACGCGCCCGCTTGCTCGGCGGCGCCCTCCTCCTGCTCACCGCAGCCGACCAACTCCGCTGCCGCCGCAGCTTCGGCCTCCTCCTCTGTCGCTGCCGTGTAGCTGCTCAGCAGCTGCCCGCTGACCGGGTCCCACAGCTTCACGCACCCGTCCCCGCCGCCAGTGAGCAGCAGCGCGCCGCCAGCTGGCCCGTCGCCCGCCGCCCCGGGCGGCGCCAGCACCGCCGCCGCGCAGGCGACAAACTCGCGGTGGCCCAGGCAGTAGCTCTGGATCTCAAAGGACCCGAGCAGCGGCTGCGGCTGCTGCAGCACGCTGACTCTGACCTTGGCGTCGCGGTCGGTTGTGACGACCAGCTGGTCGCCCGGCAGCGCGACAACGGCGGTGACGATTGACTGCATGTGGCCGAGGAGCGGCGCGGGGTCCTCCACGTGCCGCTGCTGCTGCGGCTGCTCGTGCTGCTGCCGCTGCTGCTGCTGCTGCTGCTCCTGGGGCCTGGTGGTGCCGATGCACACGTCTCCAAACTTGTCGCCGTAAATGACGTGGCGGCTGTCGTTGGTGAGCGCCGCCGCACTGGTCTTTTTGGCTGACACTCTGCGGGCCAGAGCCAGAGGTGATGTCTTGGGTGATGAGGGTGGCGGGACGAGAGTGCCGCACACACATGAAGCTGCCGCGACAACGCTGAAAAGGAGGCAAGCAAGTCTGTGCACGTTCAGACACCAGGAAAACACAGCGCCAGCTGCGTACTCACAGTGTCCTGATGCACTGCCAGGTAGCTGTGTCCCACAGCTTGACCTGCTTGTCGTCGCCCGCCGTCAGCAGCAGTGTACCGTCCTTCGAGAACGCCAGCACGCGTATGGGCTGTGTGTGGTCCCCATTGCTGCATATCTCGGCTTGTTTACTGCGAGAACACAAACAAGATTGCTGAGGCGCGCAGTAAAGGACGGGGTGACCGATCTGGAGAACACCTCACCTCCAATCAAGGACCCGGAAAGAGTTTCCGACAGCTACGGCTGCGTGATTGCCATGCAGCGCCAGCAGCCGCACTACGGGCTCCAATTCATGTCCGTTCTCTGTCGCAAGGCCCAGGGCATGCTGTTTCTGTGCCTTTTCCTTGAACTGCTTCTTTTTCCCGCCTCCCATGCCTGCTGGGCCCCCTCAAGCTGATCTGTGGCTGGCCAAAGCGGCGGCAGAGAGTCAGCAGTGAGGCAAAGCGCAACACAGAGTGCTGCGAGCAAAGGGGCAAGGTGCAAGATTTCTATGCACTTGAACTCTCTGCTGGCTTACATGATAACAATGCCCTCTGCGCGCAGCACGCTGCCTGTTCGAGCGCCGGCAGATGCACAGCACGCCCTGCGGACTCCCCAGCGTCACCCTAGCGGCGCCTGCAGCCCCTTTGCGCGCAGCAGCCGCGGCAGGTCGCTCGCCGCCGCCCCCATGTACTCCCCCAGCCGCAGCGCTGCCCGCGCAGCGCCAAGGTTGGCGCGCGCCGCGTCGAGCAGCCGCGCGTCCAGCGAGCGCGCTCGCTCGAAGAACCGCTCAAAGCACGACACCGCTGCCTGCAGCTCGCCGCGCTGGTAGTGCAGGCAGCCCAGCTGGCAGCACGCCAGCGCGGGGCCGCGGCCGTCCTGCAATTGGGATGGCCGGACGATGTCACACCCTCAGCCGCAGGCGCGGCCCATCGATTGCAGCAACTACCCCACCACGCGTCTCCTAGAAGCGGGGCCTCTGGAAGTCCCAGAGGCCTCGTCCGCCGCTGCCCAGGCGCAGCGCAGCACACAGCGCGGCTCGTCCCGCGCAGGCCGCTCACCCCATCGCGCGCGGCGTCCTGCAGCCGGAGGTAATCATCCAAGGCCGCCACTGCGCCGCCCAGGTCCCCAAGCCGCCGCAGGCACTGAGCGTACGCACGACAAGCCGCGCTCTCCGCCGCCGCATCGCCGGCCTGGTGCGAGCGGCGCATTGTGGCGGGGTGACGTCCGTTGTGTGCTGGATTTGCTCAAGTCTTTGGATGCATGCATTGCTCGAGTCTTTTTATGCATGCACGAAGCTCTGCTTTGCCCACAGCTCTACCCTGCGTGCACAGCCAAGCCTCCTGATCTCTTCCCCTCAGGCTGTCGGGGCCCGATGCAACTGACCGCACCCACCTCCTTGCTCCGCTGCACATACACTGCCTGGTGCTGACTGGCCTCCCGCCACCTGCCCTGTGCCGCGCACAGCAGCCCCAGCCGGTGGCTCGCCGCGCCGGCCGCCGCCGCGTCCCCGCATTGCTCTGCGGCGCCGAAGCATTTTTCCAGGAAGGCCGCCGCGGCCCCCAGGTCGCCCGCTTTCTCGCGCTGCTCCGCCTGGGGTCAAGGGCACGGACGTGCAGGTGGGCCGTGCGCTGGCAAGCGCAGGTGCACGGCAGGTGCTTTCCGGCTGCTGCCACACGACAACCCCGTTCGCAGTAGCCAGGCCAATATCCTTTGCTTCCTCCTGGCCCGTCATGAAACCCTCGACTGCATACCCAGCAATTGGGCGCCATCCACAGCTCGCTGGCTGCTGCCAGGCCCGTGCACACACCTGCTGCGCATACACGTGCACCAGTGCCCGCCGCGCCTCGTCCACCGCGGCCACCGCACCGCCGCCGTGCGCCCCAGCCCTTGCGGCCGCCCCTGCCGCCTCTGCGGCCGCCTCCGCTGCTATTGCGAGCTCCAAGCACCGCTCGTGGCAATCCACTGCGGCATCGGGGCGGCGCAGCCGCTCGTGGACGAGTCCCAGAGCGCAGCACGACTCGAGCTCGCCTTCCAGCCACCCGCTCGCGCTTGCGACCTGGGCAGGCCCGTGTGGATAGGAGCCACTGATCAGTCACGCGTCTCGCGAACACACGCACGCACGCACGCACGCATGCACACGCACACACACACACACACACACACACACACACACACACACACACACACACACACACACACACACAC
>NW_014013024.1:11981-15409 GCF_000611645.1 Monoraphidium neglectum
ACACACACGCACGCACGCACGCATGCGCACACGTGGTGCCAGCCACACACGCAAAGGAGGCCGACTGCGGGTCGCTTGGCCAAACAATGCATCAACAAATTGATTGGTATGCGCCCAGCCCCCCCACCTGGCAGCACCGGCCGTAAAACATGGCGGCGCGCTCCAGCTGCATCAGCTGCGTGAAGTATCGTCCCAGCTGCTTGTAAGCGCTGTACGCCGTTGTAGGGTCGGCGCTCTTCAGAGCCACGTCCGCGCGCACGAGCTCGTCGCGCAGCAGCAACAGCCCTGCAGGCGGCAGCGGCTGCTCTGCCTGACGCTGTGGCCGCTCCGCCTGCTCCTCCACCACGCCCGACGCCTTTGCATGGGCGCTGGTGTCGCCGCCAGCCCCGCCCCCATCTTGCCCTACGTGCTGAGAAAGCTCGAAAAAGTCGATGAAAGCTGCCGGCCGGCCGTCCATGAGCATGCCCGTTGCGAGTGACTGGCGGTCTTGGCGCTCGAGCGCCGCCGCAGCGCCCACATCAGCCGCATGCTGAGCCTGCGCTGCAGCCTGGACTTTGTCCTTAAATGTCTTGTGCTGCAGTCCACTTCCCTGTTTGTCCAGCGGCACCCGACGCTGCTCCTGCTGCTTCTGTAGCACGTGCTGCGCTGCAGCACTGTTGCCCGGCGAGAGACGGCCTGCTGAGCCACGGCTGAAATGATTCATTCCACTTGTTTCATCCCCTGCAGAGTCTCTGGACGGCATACCGTACTCCCGCTGGCTTTGGCGCGGGTTGCGGACAGTCAAAGCTCAAAGACAGGGCGCGACAAACTGGGCCAGGAAAGGCGTGCGCGCCTTCCGAAATCACATTACGAGATTTTGGTGTATTCAGACATGCTTTGACGGCAGATCGGATGCATGTTGACGTCAGCCTTGAGCTGAACCTTGACGCGCAAGCACCGATGCCATCGTCCCGCGTGACCTATGGTGTAGTTCGGATGCAACGCTGTGATGCTGAGAAGGCAGTGGGCGGCAGCTGCTTGCCTTCCTTTCCCCATCAGGTACCTACCCAGCCGCAGCCCATGGTCGATGACGAGTGCAGCCACCTGCTTGCGCGTAATACGGTACCAGCAGACAAAAGGTGGATACCCAGGTATACTGCAATAGATAGACCCAGGTATATGGTTGGATTTCACGCCCATGACACGGCTCCATGCGCGTCTGACGGGCTTGCGTGGCTTGCCCAGTCGTTCACACCGCTGCGCCTGATGAGCCTCTGGCGGAGGCCTCCGCCATTACGGCTGGAGGTCCTGGCATGGGTACTCGATATCAAAGACCAGAGTAGGGAGTCGTGCAGCATGCATTCCTGCGCGGGAGTGCCAAACTGTTGGGCAGGGCTGCTGGTGTGCACTGCGCTGGGCAGCCTTGGGCATGGCTTTGTCGACAATTGTGTCAAAACGACCGTGCTGAGAACCGCATGCCTCTCCAAAACCTTCATGCCCCCCATTCAGAAAAGTTTGTCCCGCCCTGCCTTCCTGTGTCCCTGGTGTCCCCCTTGCCCTTCCCAAGGTTTTTCACTGCTGCACCCAGCAGGACATTGCACGCACAGGCCCCCAGTTGCACTCGCCCCTATCGCCGGCTTGCGGCGGCCGATAATGCAGTGGTTCCGCGAACAGACATGCACCACACATGTGCACCCTGTGACTGAGCAGCAGCACATGGTTCACACATCTGGCCCTGCGATTTTTTCAATGGCCCTGGCCAGCTCAAGGTCCTGCTTGTTGTGGTGACTGCCTCAAACCCAGCCCCGCACGAGACAGGGCTCGCTGCCACAACAGGCGCGCTGCAACCGCGCAAACCCCCCAGCCTATCAACAGATGGGGCGTTACAACGGCTAGGGGCGCGGCGCGCCGCGGCGTTGCCCTGCAGTACAGATGCGGACGGCTGCGCAATTCAGCCGAAACGTTTTCAGCCGACCGGCGGGGGCGGCGGCGGCACCGCCCCGCGCGGATGGCCGCTGGCCGCGCAGCCCTGTCGGCGGCCGGCCACGGCCGCGCGCCGTGAATAGGCAATTGATCGGCCGTGAATCGTGCCGTGGGCGGTGCGAGGCTTTGGCGTCGCGCCAACGGGCGCCTAGAACGGGCATCTCTCGATCAAAAAGCGTCGGGCGACCAAAGCAGCCAGAGGCAAACTGGGATCCGTGGAGGGGCAGCGGATGAGGAGGAAATGCGACTTTGGGCCGACCACAAACCAAAGGGGGTGTGCTGACCAAACATGTGCGGGCGCGTGTAGGTGATTTGTTTTGACTGCACGCTTGGGGGTGGGGATGGCTGTTCTCAGTGCTCACTCTTTGGTGCGGCGCGGGAGGGGGGGGAGTCAGAAGGGAGGTGAGACACTCCATCCGCGCAGGCGGCCCTGCACCCCTCCAGGACAACAACGCGGCCCCAACTTGCAGGCGCAGGGCCGGGGCTGGGTGCATTGGGGTACCAGGGGTGGGGCCGTGCGCACGAGCAGGCAAGGGGCGCGGTTCGTGCGCGCGCGCTCTCGCTCATAGCCCAGCCGCGGCGGGTGGCACGAAGCCGCGTGCCTCGCGGGGAAGGGGGGTGGTGTTCTGTCCACTGGTCTCTTGCGCGCGGCTGTGGGAGGACGCCGCCGACGACATGGCAGCCGACCATCCCGGCAACCCCCATCACCTTGCATGGGTGCGCGCTGTGAGATATGTAGCAGCGGCCATGCACCGCGCGGCCGGGCTGTGACTGCGCCCCAAGTCGGCCAGCGGCATCGTCCTCGCCAAGCCAGCGGCCAGAACTGAAAAGCATGCCAAGTGTCATGGCGCACCCACTGGGGGCGAGCGCCCTGCGTTTCTGTGAAAGCTACATAAAGCCGCAAAAGTAAGAGGGTGGCCGCGTCACCTAAGGCCGCGTGTTGTCTGGCTCAGCGAGAGGGTAGGCGCCTGTAGGGCGTGCGCCGGGCGGCGCCGGCTCCTGGTATGTCAAACGGAGCCGGTCTCAAGCTGAGGGAGTGGTAAAAAGTCGTGACAAGGGCCGCTCAAGCACGGGGCTGCGAGGGGGCCCCATGCGCGGCGACGCGCGCCCCGGGCGCCCCTGTTCCGCAGGCGCACGTGTGGCGCCGGCGGCGGGCCCGCACTGGGGCGCAGCATGTGCATGCCAAGAGGGCTGCGTAATACACGGTTGGGGTGGGCCGGGCAAGGGCCAGAAGCCAGGGGCGGCGCGAGAGCCGCGGGCCCCTGCAACCACCAAAGGCGCACCCATCGACTGGGCCGGGCGTGGGCAGCTGACGAGGCGCTCCGTCCGGGGTTTGGCCCCGGCCGTGGCGGCGCCTCGCTCGCGTGCGCACAGGGTCAGGGCCGGCGACGGCGGTCGCCCAGCGCCGCCGGTCGTTGGGTGCCCCTGCATCCCGCGGGCAGGCGGGCGGCCAGGCGAGACGAGTG
>NW_014013024.1:15836-18416 GCF_000611645.1 Monoraphidium neglectum
GGGGGGGGGGGGGGGCAGGGCTCGCTAGATGGCGAGACAGGCGCCCGATGTCAAGCCGCGCCCGCCAAGGCTGGTGGTGTTCCGCGCCAACAGCAAAGACACGGGCGAAGGCAACAGCGCGCGTGCCCGGTTCGGGAAATGCGGCGCGTGCTGCGGCAACGCAGATGCTCGACGTCCAGCGGGCAAAATTTGCAGAGGACGGGAAGCTGCCGCTGGGCTGCCCGCCGTGTCGCTGCAGCTTAGGCGCAGCAGCAGAGCGGCGAGGGGCGGGGCGGCGCGGCGAGCGGCGAGGCCGAGGGAGGGCTCGCGGCGCAGAACTCCCCATTCACTCGCACGACGACAGAAGGCTGTACATGGTCGCGGCCTCGGGCGGCGCCCTGGGGCCACAAAATGCGAGAAGCGAGCAGGGCGCGGAGGTCAGGCAGCCGGGACGGCCGAGGCGGGGAGCGCTGGTGGCGGGGGCGGAAAACGGCAGACGGCGCGCCTGTCCATGCAGGCGCCGCGCTGCACAGCCGGGAGCGGCCGCGCCCCGCGGACGCGCCCGTGCGCCGCACTCACTTGGCCCCGGCCTCGCTCTCCTCCCCGCAGTGCCTGGCCGCCTCGCTCTTCACCATGCCAACCGCTGTTCCGTCGACGCCCGCTGCAATGCCGCCGCCGCCGCCTGGAACCTGCTCCGGGCCCTTGCCGTTGATGTGGCCGCCGCCGGCGTGCTGCTGCTGCTGCTGCTGCCGAGGCAGCGGCGGCAACGCCCAGGCGCCCTTGCCCATGCCACCCATTCCCAGCCCGGCCGCGTGCGCCTGCGGCTGGGGGGCGTGGCCACCCTGCGGCGGCGGTGACGACTGGTGCGCGCCGCTGGCAAACTGCGCGTAGTGCGCTTGTGGGGGCGCCCCGCCCCCGCCGCTGCCGCCGCCCCTGCCCGGCAGATCCGGAAGCACCGAGTGCTGCGCCTGCGGCTGCACCCCATAGCCCTCCGCCGCACCATCCGCATGCGCCGCGCCGCCACCCCCATGCCCCTGCGCGCCGGGCCCGCCCCCCCGCTGCGCGCCGCCGCCGCCGCCGTCGTGCCCGTGCCCGCCGCCGCCCCACCCCAGCGGCGACAACGGCGGCGGCGAGGGCGCCGCGCCCGCACCATCGTCCAAGAACTGGTGCAGGTGGATGGTGGCCATCTCAGGCGGCCGGTCAGGCGCGCCGAACAGCAGCTGCATGACGTCACCGTCTGAGCGGTGCTCGAACGTGGTGTCTGGGGCCCACAGGTCGGAGAATGACTCGTCCTCTAGAGACGGCATCATGGACCGCGGCATGCTTACTGCTTGCGCGGGCTGCGGCGGCAGCGGCTGCTGGAACTGCGCAAAGTTGAACAGGATGCCGGGGCGCTGCTGCGCCTGGGGCGGCGCGTGCTGCTGGGGCGGCAGCGGCTGGTGCTGCTGCTGCTGCTGCTGCTGCTGCTGTTGCGGCGGCGGCTGGTGCGGCAGCGCCGGCGGCGGCTGCGGAGGGGCGTGCTGCTGCTGGACAGGCTGCTGGTGCGGCAGAGGCGCATACTGCGGCTGCTGCGGGTGCTGCAACAGGTGCTGCTGCGCGTGCTGCTGCGGCGGCGGCGCCTGCTGCGGATGCGGTATGTGCTGCGGATGTGGCGCGAGCTGCGGCGCGTGCTGCGGCTGGGGAGGCTGCTGTATGTGCGGCTGCACATGCTGCATGTGCTGCTGCACCTGCTGCACTTGCTGCACCTGCTGCTGCGCCTGCTGCGGAGCCGCGTGCTGCTGCGGGTGCGGGGCAACGCCCGGCGGCAGCTGCGGCGGCGCGACCGACGGCGCATGGTATACGTGCTGCGCGGGGGGAGCGAATGCCGCGAAGGGGGCGCCCGCGAAGCCGGTGGGCTGCGGCGGCGGCATCGGCGGCGGCGGCGAGGGCACGCGGGAGATCCAGTCGTCAAAGCCGTCAAAGAGGTCGTGCAGGTCCTCACTGGCCAGATCCTCCGCCCCCTCATGGTGTGGCGTCGCCACGGGCGTCGCGCCTGTGCCGCTGGCGCGGCGGTGCTGGCCGGGCGGCCGCGCGCCGGGCGGCGGCATGAGCGCCGCGAGCGCGTCTGC
The DNA here is from genome assembly GCF_000611645.1 of Monoraphidium neglectum. Taxonomy (NCBI): domain Eukaryota; kingdom Viridiplantae; phylum Chlorophyta; class Chlorophyceae; order Sphaeropleales; family Selenastraceae; genus Monoraphidium; species Monoraphidium neglectum. The sequence continues at coordinate 17,924 of NW_014013024.1, forward strand.
GCTCGGGGGCGCGGCGGGCCCGCCCAGCTGCGGCGTGCCTACCAGTGGCGGTGGCGGGCCCATGAAGGCGGGCTGCTGTTGCTGCTGCTGCGGCTGCGGCGGCAGCTGCGGCTCTGGCGGCTGCTCCTGTTGCTGCTGCGGCAAGTGCTGATGTTGTTGCTGCTGCTGCTGTTGCTGGGCCACGTGCTGCTGCTGCTGCTGTTGCTGCTGTTGCTGCTGTTGCTGCTGAAGCACCATGAGCTGCTGGTGGTGGAAGTAGAACTCGCCACCGAACTGCTGCTGCAACGACGCCGCGGCCGCCGCGGCCGCGGCAGCGCCGGCCGCTGCTGAAAGGTCGCCGCTGTACTGGCTGAATTGCACAGGCTGCGGCTCCACAGGGGCGGCGCCAAACTGCGGCAGGCCGTACTGGTTGCCCACGCCGTTGACCGCCGGCGGCACGCCCGCAGGCGGGTCCTCTTGGACCGCGGCGTCTGCCGCGAGGTCCGCCGCGCCC
>NW_014013024.1:18852-20959 GCF_000611645.1 Monoraphidium neglectum
CTCTTGGACCGCGGCGTCTGCCGCGAGGTCCGCCGCGCCCGCCGCGGCGGCCGCGACCGCGCCCGCTGTTTTGTCGTTGAGCGACCCCTGCGGCCCAGGGTCGCGCCGATCGGCGTACAGCGAGCATGAGACGCGTGCGGGGCAATCTTGTGCAATGTGGGGGCTCAACCAGGGGTCGCGGAGCGCGCAACACGCATGGCCCTCGCAACACTCGTGCACTGCCCCTTGCACCCCGGGCCGGCTCCGGCACCCTTGCAGCCGGAGCGCTGCAGCTCACCGATCTCGACCGCTTGGAGGCCTGTCGCGGCGCCGTGCGCCCCGCCGCGCAGCCCACATGGTGCTTGCCGGGCTTCAGGCCCTTGCCGCACTTGGGGCAGTGCGTGAGCTCCGTGCCGTGGCCGCGCTCCCGGCCGCTGCCGCGCACATCTGGGGGCGCGCGGTAGTGTACCTTGAGGCGCCAGAGCTCCGCAAACGACCTCTTGCACCCGGGGTACGGGCAGTACCACCTGCCACATCACATGGTGGCGCGGAGTGGCGGCGCGCAATGAGGGAGCGGCGCCACCGAGGTGTGCGGCGCAGTGGCCGCGGCGATTGCGGCTAGCCACGGCCGAGCACCAACTGTGGTATTTTGATCCTTGAAGCACGAAACATCCCGCTGCGGGCTGCGTGCATCCTGCCCGGCAAAGTGCAGGGCTCGAAATGCAGGCAAGCCCGTACTGGCTCCGTCCGGCGAAATGCCACCCATAAGTTGCCGTTCAATCGCAATGGGACGGTTTGACCATCATATGGGGGCCCAGGGCGCGTCCCCGACACGGCGAGGCCTCGAGCAACACATGCCCGCCCTCCCGGCAGCCCGCCCGCCAACCTGCTGTTTGAGGGGTCCGCATCAGCCGCTGCCATTTGGCAGCTGGCCGTTGCTGCCTCCAGCCCTCCCTATGCACAGCGACTGGGGCTCGAAAGAGAAGGGGGGGTGCCCGACGCCTTGTTGCACGCAGCCCGCAAGTAAACTAGACCGTGTATTAATTGCGACGTTGCTATTGCCGCGGGACAGGCCCGATTCTGCGGCCCCACCCTGCTGCTCCGGAGTGCGGCAGTCTGGTGCGGACTAGAAGCGTCGATGTTGTTTGTATGAGAAATCGATATGCTGCAATCAGAGCGTCGCGCAGGACGCCCCTGCATCCCTCACGCACCCGCAAGGAACCGCGAAGTCAGACGTCCGTTTGCGCAAACGTCGGCACAGCCGAGGCAACACTTCACCCTGGCCTTCGAGTGCAGCGCATCGGCTGTGTGCGCGGACACTTGCTGTGGATAATTTTTGGCTCGCAGTTAGCAAGGCCGCAGCTAGGGTGGCCAGGATGGCGACGGCTGCCTCACGGTGGAGCGCACGGCGGCTGTCCGGCTGTTTGCAAGGGTGAGTCGTTATTTCGACGCACTTTTTTCAACCCCTTCACCAAGCAGCCACACTTACTGCCGCGCCGTACCCCGCGCACTGGCACTTGCGCGCAGCGCGAGCACGGCCAGCGTCGCAGTGCACACGCCCAGCACGGCGCCGCAGCACACGAGCGTGCCCCTGTCAAACAGGCGCTCCCAAAAAGGCCCCTCGTCCTCTCCGCCGCCGCCCCCGCTCTCGCCGCCGCCGCCCGCGCCCAGGGCAGCCAGCAGCGCCCGCACCTGCGCAGTGCAGGAGGGGAGGGGTCATGGGGGCGGGGAATGGCGCCCCGTGAGCGTCAGACAGGGCGCGTCGAGCGGGGCCACCGCGGCCCCCACCCCGCCTCGCCGGCCCCGCCGCCGCAGACCGCCGCCGCCGCACCTCCTCGCTGTTGTTGCTGGCCGACTCCCAGTCGCCCTCATCATCCTCGTCCTCCTCATCATCTAGCAACCCGTCCTCGTCGAAATCTCCCGCCATCAGGTCCAGATCACACGCCGCAAACGCGGGCGGACCCCTGCGGCCCGCCCCCTGCGCGCAATCAATCTCCTCAATCACCTCGTCCTCCGACGGGCCCTCGCGCCGCCCCTTGGCGCCGCCGCCGCCGCCGCCGCCACCCGCCTGGGCCTCCCCGCTCGACCCCGCCTCGCGCGGCGGAATGGGCAGCTTAGGCACGGCAGC
>NW_014013024.1:21310-24648 GCF_000611645.1 Monoraphidium neglectum
GGCGGAATGGGCAGCTTAGGCACGGCAGCGCGCGCCGCGGCGGGCCCCGCCGCCGGCGCGCCGCCGCCGACCCGATCCCCGCCCTCACTGCCGCCCTCTGCGGCATCTGCCAGCGGCTTGGCGCCACCCCCCGACTTGCGCTTAGGCCCCAGGCCCGCCCCCAGGCCCTTTGGGCCCTTGGGGCCAGCGCCCTGCGTGGCAGCGGGCGGCTCGCTGCCGCCGCCCTGCGGCTGGCTGCCCGACGCCGCGAGTCCCGCGTCGCCCGACATCGCCGACAACCAACGCGAGCCGCGCTGGAAGCTGCCGCGGCACGCACGGCGGTGCGGATGGGCGTGGGGCGCGGAGGCTGATCAGAGGGCGCCGCCGCCGAGCTGCAGGCCGAGCGCGAGGCTGTACAGGCGAGAGCAGATGCCCCAGCCCCTGTCGGCCTTGAACGCCTCCAGCCGCTGCACCAGGCCTTTGATGGGCACCAGCAGCGTCGCGATCGTCTCGCCAACCTGCGATTGATGGTGCCAGGGTGGGGGGGGCCCGCGGCTGAGTGACGATGCGGATACGGGCCGAGGGGCGCAGCCGATCGCAAAACGACTGGGAGCAGCGGGGCTTGATCAGGGCTAGACACCGGGCGCCGCGGCTCTCACCTCGTGCTCTGTCTCGGGGCGCTGGTTCTCGGGCGCGTCGGCGTCAACCTCGGCCACAACGAGGTTCAGGCAGCTGGTGCTGGTGCCCTGGTCGTTGAACACCTCTGGCGACGCCGACACGACGCGGCCCGCGTACCCTGCGGAGTCCGCGGGCCGCAGCGTCCCGGGGCTTTGAGTGCGAGGTGCGCGCTGCCGCCGGCAAACAGCGAGCGCCGCACGCAGCAGGCCGCGGATAGCGCTTGCGCTGTGGGCGTGCGGCCCGCTTCACGCGGTACCGCGATGCACGCATGAATTTGGAATGGGGTGTCACGGCGCCACAGCAGTGGCACCACCATGATCACCTGTCTCCTCTTTCAGTTCACGCAGCGCCACGCCCTCCACAGTCTCGCCGGGCGAGATGATGCCAGCCGGGAGCTGCACGGTTGTGCGCGCGCTGGCGTGGTGGGCCGTATGCGTGCGTGTGCCGATGCGTGCCGACCAGCTCAGCTGGCGATGTGCTGACCAGCAAGCCAGTTGCGTGCCGGGCTGTCATGAATAGTAATCTTCATCTCCCAGTGCCATGGATGCTGGGGCGGCAAACAGCGGGCCAGCGCCCTGACGCAGCAAGCTGCGGAGCAGCATGCGCACCTCGACGACGAAGCGACGCGCGGGCGGGCGCCACTGGGCAATCAGCAGCACGTGGGGCTCTGCGAACGCCTTGCCGGTCACCTGCATGCGCTCAACCGCGTCGCAGCGCTCGGTCAGCCGTCAGGCTGTGGGGGGCTGGGTGATGGGTGGGTGGGCCGCAGGAGCCAACCACCTGGCCCTACCTTGGCAAAGACGCACACACCGTCTGTCTCCCGGAACTTGGTCGCGCGGTGGATGTAATCCCACGCAAATTCCCTGCGAGGGCCAGCGCGAGCGCGACCCCGTGCCCAGCTCGAGGTGAGCACCCGCTGCCAGGGCAGCTCTCAGGCCCATGCTGCTGCACTGCCGCTGTGAGGGTGCGCTTCTTGACAGCGCAGCTGCGGCTAGCCTCAGATGCGGGCTCAGAGACGCAGGTGACGCGGCAATGTGTGCCGAGTAGCACGAAGTCGGCGGGATGCGGGGCAGACGCATGGCCCCCTGCTGGTTTACCTGCCCTGGGCGTCTCGGATCGTATCACGACGGAATTCTATCCACTTGGAGCCCGTCTCAACGACAGAAGAGTCGAGCACGGTTGGGGGCGCAGGGATGGCACTGTCTAGGGCGGTGTTGTGCGACATAGGATCGTTAAAGAACGCCACAAAGACCGCCCGTCCACGTTGCAACAATGTTGTGTTTTCGACGGTTCATCAGTGACTCAGATCATGACATGTGATCAAATGCTGTTGTGACAGCGTGAACGGTATTTTAAGAGAGTGTTATTGAATACGATAGCACTCACTTCCTGACTAGCCAACAGTGACACTGTGTCGCGTGGTTTCTACACATCACCATGGCTGATCAAGAGGCCAAGCTACGGGCATTCAGGTGTGCAAATGTTCTACCACATAATCATTGGCAGCGGCTCCGCCACGCGTGCATGCCCTAGCGGCGCTCAAGCGCCGACTGCGCCGAGGACAGGAGGCGACTGGAGTGTCGCCCACCAAATGGCCTGAGGGCCTCGGCCACCCCGGCGTTGGGATCAAACAGGCTGGTGAATAGCTGAGATCGAGACCAGCAGCTATCACTCTTTGCTTCATACAGCTCATGCCGGCTTGGTGTGTATCGGATGCACATCAATCAGCAATCGCATCCCCGCTGACCCTTCCGTGTTGCACCCCCCCTTCTGCATCGCACCCTCGGGACGCACCCTCCCCCTCCGCCGCCATAGGGATTACGATTTCGATTCAGATCCTGACTGGGCGGCGCATTTAAAAAGGGTGGAGATCCCAAGCAACGACCCAGCCGGACTTTTGAAGGTCAAGGCCAAGTGGTACAAGCGGGAGAAGGACCCGGGCTTCGACGTATCTCAAGCGGCCCCGTCACCGCTGCCCACATCCACCTCCTCTCAAAAGCCAGCCCAGCCGCAGCAGCCGCAGCAGCACTCCAGCCAGCAGCGGCCGCAGCAGCAGCAGCAGCAGCACCAGCAGCAGCAGCAGCCGCAGCAGCAGGCGCAGGGAGGGCATGGCGGGGGCGGTGGGGTGCCCGTCTGGCTGCCACAGGCAATGTTCATCGCTGACATTGGGGTGAGCAGGCTGCAAGAGGCCGTCGCACGGTGCCTTGAAGTGTGGCTGTCACAGCTTGCACTTGCGCGTTGGATGCGGCCCTCGCATCTCCTGTACTGTATGATGCGTGCTGCCATTCCAAGCACCTGCCCTCTCCCCTTTTGCACCCCCCCCCAGATCATAGTCCTGTCGGCACTTTACATCATCCCGTTGATCCCTTTCCTGGCGGGGCGCGCCTACCGGACAGCGCTGCTGCTGGCATTCCTGACGCACCTGGCGCAGGTCGGCGCGCTGAGCGCTGCAGCCGCGCGCATCCGCTGTGGGGGCGCAGGGCGCCGGCGCCAGCCAGACGGAGCAGCCTGCTCTCCTGCCCAACCACGAACGAGGGGCTTGTGCTGTGCTTCCAGGAGCTGTCACGGATCATGCCTCCCTGCATGAGCCGTTCCGTCCCTGGCACGGAACCCCACACCGCACACGCACACCCTCCATCACCAACACACGGCCCCTCCCCCCGCATGCCTCCCCTTCCCGT
>NW_014013023.1:0-5120 GCF_000611645.1 Monoraphidium neglectum
GACGAGGGGGAGGGGGAGGGGGAGGATTACTACGCGGCGACCGAGGGCGGGGAGCTCGCGCCGCCGCCGGGGTGAAAGCGCGCGGCGGGCAGCCGGGGGACGTGCCGCCGCATGTTTGTTGGGGCCTGGCTCCTGGGACTGCCATGTCCGTCGTGTTGGCTGGCGGGTTCGACTTGTCAACACGTATTGAGGATCCCTTGTTTTGTGTGTTTTTGCGGATCCACATCCCTGGCTGCCCATGCAAGAATTGTATAAACTGGTCCTTTTTGTACACAGCTGTTTCAGATAGAGCGGGGGATTGTGGTGGCACCACAACCACGTCTACCATTACGTAAGCCAGGCGTAAGTCGTGACAAACCATGCACGCGTGTGCTTGACCGTCTGGTCGCACCATACCTTTATGAAGGCAGTAATTAATCCCTGTCACTGTTCCAGCCCTTCCCTGGGATCGGTTTTTTACAGGATGTAGGCTGTATGCACGCATGAACCCAGAGATAATAACACCTGTGTATTGCGGCAGCTACTGTCAAGAGAGCAATTCAGGTGCCACAACAGCATGAATCAACATCTGAACCAGCTTTTGGGCAGGGGGCCGGCCGTTTAAATTTCGGCGTTGCCTTCGAAGAAACGGGGATGCCCAGCGCACCAACAACAGCGTTTGGCACGGCAGGCATGCAGGCCACCGCCTGCGTGCAATCGAAGCTGCCAAAAGTGGGTGCAGAAATGTGAGCTCCACATGTCAAGCGCCTGGCGGGGGCCCAGTAGTCGGACCAGGACAATCAGGAAGGGCCGGCCCCTGACAGTAGGGGAAGCTTGAGGGACAGCGCTTGGCCCCTGAGCTGTACGTTGAAGCATGAATAACGGCAGCCCTCACTCCGTGCCGCGGCAGCCGTCGCCTGCGTGGTGCGGGGCCGTCGGGGCGGGTTCCGGAAGGTTCAGCAAGGCGCGTGTGCAGGCATGAGTAAGCATCACTGTGACGGCAAAGGGGATGCGAGATTAAGGTGCTCAGCCCCCTGCGTAGCACGTCCTGATTGTGCCGGATGCCTGCGCCTCCTAGACAGCTGCAGTGATCGATGAGGACGGGGGAGGGATTACCCTTCTCGGGCACACATTGCCTGTGAGCCAGCCTCGCTGGCCTCCTATGGCACATTTGTCAAGCGCATGGTCGCGTCAAGCGTGAAAAAACGAGGAATCACCAAACTGCAAGCAGCGGCGTGCCAGCCACAGCAAGCCGCAGATGCAGCCGAGGCTCCGACAGCCGTCCCCCGCTGCCCAGGGAGCCGACAGATCATCTTGGAGGCCTCAAACAAGCCTTTTCTCTCTCAGGAAAACCCATACGTTCACGCCTCCCGAGTCGCTCACCGCCGCCCGCGCAGACGATGTTGCGCTGCACTTTGTCGGCGGTGCCGGTGGACGACAGGGTGAGGCCCTCGGTGTTGGCCCGCGCGGGGGCGACGACCAAGATCTTCTGCTTCAGGCGGTCGTTGGCCTGGGAGGGGTGAGGAGTCGTCAAGACCATAGATATGGGGTCAGGCCACGTGTACGTGTAGCAGGCAAAGACTCTGGTGACACTCATAATCAATGTGACTGCCACTGCTGGAGAGTCCGTAAGTTTGGGGGGGAGGGGCATGGACCCGAGGTGGTGAGGGGCGGCAGCTAGCCGGGGCTTTTGCAAATTCAGGCGACACATGGTGGGCGTCGCAACGCGAACGGGCGGCGCGCGCGCTGGCTGCACAGCGCGTCGATTCAGACCTGCGCAAAACTGGCGTCGTCATGCGCAGCGACGGCAGAACAGCAGGCCATTTGATAGTTCCCGTCGTGTTGCCAGATTCAGTCGGGCCGGGGCCTGGGCGCCACATACAGGCAGGGGGAGCGAGGCTCTGCCAGCAACTCACGACGGCATCTTGGGTGATGGATCCCGTCACTGTGCCTGTCTTGGACATCACCCGCACCCTCTGGTTGGTCGTGTCCGCCCCCTGCGTACAGATGAGAACGCAGGTGAGGGGTTGGACCACAGTGTACAGCAGGCAGGATGCATTTCGGGGTGAACTCCTTCGAGGGGCGAGGCAGACTGGGCAGCTGGCCAAGGCCGCCACACCGGCCGCAGCTCTGCTGTGCTGCTGTCAAAGCAGGTGGGGCCGAGGCGCGCGGGGCCCTGCGCACTCACTGAGGACTGTTGCGTGAGGTCAAGGGTGCCAGTGCTGCCACTTGAGGGGGGCGCGGCGTGCACGCCGGCCGCGAGCAGGCCCAGCACCGCCAGCAGCACCACCGCGGTCCGAGCGCGAGCCATAATGCGGGATGTAGAGGGCGCGGGCCGTGAAGACTCTAAGAAGCTCAGACAACGACGGCTTCGTGGACGAATTTCCCGAAATCACGCGAAGAGCGGGCTTTTAATGTAATCCAGAGCCCGGAGTTCGAGGTTTAGTACCACGGGTCCGAGGAAAGGGTTCACAACAGCGGTTGGTTGAACTGGACAAAATCTGTTAGGTGCCCTGTACAGTTGCAGACTTGATGCTTTTAGAGCACATCCAAGGTCCTCACAATGCATGTCGCCCTCCGCCCCGTGGGTCTACCCAACGCGGCCCTCCGTTCGCACCCACCCCTGAAAGCCTGCACTCACCTCGGTCGCCCCCTGCTACACCACACCTCCCCAGGCCTGCTGTGCAGGTAGCCCTGACTACATTGGAGCCCGGTGGACTTGATCGCTGCCTTCCGGCGAAGCTTTCCACAACCAGGGGGATCGGCCACTGTACGCAGGATCAGGTCTCTCCAATAGGCGTTTAATAGGCACCTACTTTGGGGGAAACTTGGGAGCACCTCGCCTTGCGATTGGCTGGCTGCCTAACAAGCAGGAAAGCGACATGTTCAGTGGGCTGGCAGCGCTTTTTACACGCATTTCTCGCAGCATCAAAAGACTGGGACGCTTCCTTGCAACATCCAGAGGATCTGGCCTAGTGTGAGAGGTAACAACGCACAGCTGTGAACCCAACACACAAGCTCGCGGTGTGCGCCACACATGGCAAGCCATAAAACCAAACTATTAGTACGACTTCAGGATTGACCATCCAACCCCTGCCCCTGTATCATGATATAATATATGCCGCAGTCAGGCAAGTGCACAGGTGCCCGCTGGCTGCGCGCGCATACCACCAACCACCCAACACCCCCATGTATGTACATCAGGCCGGTCCAACAGCCGTGAACGGCAAGGAATTCAGGCGCCGCCGTAAGCGCAGGCATCAAGCTGAAGAGGTGACACCTGACTACACGCGCGCAGTACACACTCTGCAGGGCCGTTGGGCTTTGCGATGGACTGGACGCCTTATCCCAGCAGGTCTGAGGAGTACTCACGAAGTCGCAAGCCTAGTTGATACCCTTGCCACTAGCCTTCGGATTCTCACTGCCACGGCGCCGTGGCAGCCATCACCTGGGAGGGGAAGCGGTGGGCGGATGCAATCTGTTGCACCTGAATGCGCACAGGCAGGCGCGGGTGTGGACCGCGCCATGGGACATTGCGAGCGACATTTTGAGGGTTGCCACAGCCCCTGCCATGGCCAGCCGCGCGCGTGAGTGTTGGCGCTCTTGCATCCTGATGCAAGAGCTCTGGTGCAGGCACTTTGCAGCAGGGCACCAGATCTGGAAGCTTCAGGGGCATTTTTCCAATGAGTTGCAAACACCAAGCTGCAGGCGGTTAGGCGTGTGTAGGGCTCAGAGACCGCCAGCGGCCCCGCCCAAGTGTCATGGCCAGGGCTAGCGCTTGGCAGCAACTCCAACAACCATCAATCATCGTGCGGCCGCAGCTCACCGCCGCCTGAGCAGATGATCTGGCGCTTCACTGTGCCGCCGGTGCCGGTTGCCGACAGGGTGAGGCCCTCCGTGTTGGTCCTCCCGGGGGCGATGACGTGGATCCTCTGATTGAGGTTGTCCGTGGCCTGAGGAGGGGGGCGGTATCCGTGTGGGGTTTGTTGCAGCGTGAGCATCCACGATGTGGAGGTCTCCGTTGTCCGCTGACTGCAGCTGTCTTGAGAGAGCAGGCTGGGTGTGTCGCGGGTCAAGCCGTCTACAGAAAGCTGGCGCTGGCACGCGTACAGCCAGAGGGCAAGGGTACGACTGGCAGCTAACGCAGCTGATGGACGGGTCGGCCGCCGTGATCCCAGCACAAGGGGCTCTGGCCTGGGCGGCACTTGCACATCCAGGAGCAAGACCCAATCGGAGGTGCATGCACGTATGTGCAGCAATCATCGAGCCGCGCCGCGCGAGGCCCTGCCAGCCGCTCACGGTTCCTTGCAGGGTGATGTCACCCTCAACTCTGTCGGCCTTGGACCGGAGGTTCACATTCTGCTTGACGTTGTCAGCCTGCGGTTTGCCACGATGGAGGGAGACCGAGCGAGTGAGGCGGGGCCCACGGGCAGGCGGTGCAGAGAGGACATTCGTTCCACGGCAACTCAGCAAACACAGGCTGGGATTGGGGCGCTCACCGCGGCAGTCTGGGAGAGGTGCACGGTGTTGACAGCGGCGTGGGCGCCGATCACGATCAGGCCCAGCACCAGAAACGCCAGCGCGCTGCGCGCAGCTTGAGCCATGTTGCAAGGTGTTGCGGCCAAGTTGCCAATATACGGAGGTTGGGGTGCTGATTTGCACGCGAGCCTTAATAATAGATGCTTAGGCACACTGAACGGGGGGTTTGGGCTTCTGGCATCATCATTATTTTGCGCCGGCCCGAGGTCGAGGTCCGAGGAAGCCGGGTTTCAAGAGGTTCTGGAACGTAACTGACATCGGCTGCCTAGTATGTGATCGTTGTAGGACTGGGCTGGGCAAGGCAGCACACTGCTAAGATTTGACCCAGTACAGAGCGAGGGCAACGATGCAACGCTCAAAGGCAGGGTGAGATCATGAGAGGCTGCTCGTGACGCACCACCTTGGATGCACAAAAAGCCCTAACGGCATCATACAGAACTGAATCCGGCAAGCTGGCTGATTATAAGGCACGCCTTGCGCGTGCACGCGCGTGGGTCAAGGCAGGCTGGTGGCGCGAGCTGCGCCTGTGCCTGCGGTGGAGGTGTGGACAGGTTCCCACCATGCACAACCTGCACAAATGGGGAAAGAGCAGAAGCACGGCA
>NW_014013023.1:5706-8301 GCF_000611645.1 Monoraphidium neglectum
ATGGGGTGGTGCACCGCTGTTCCGTGCTGGTGTGTCCCCCTCGTTTGGCGCGTGCCAGGCACGGTTGCACAAATGCGTATGCACCCCTGCCTGCGCTTTCACTACACACTGTTGTTGCGCTGCGGTTGACCGCGCCTCTGACTGATGCTTTTCCAGCCTTGCAGAATGGCGCCGCAGCCCCTGTATTTGGCCTGTAACTGCACTTCGGATGTGCAAAGGCAACCCAGCGCCCTGACTGGCACGCGTAGCACTTGTTGTTGCACCAGGACACCCGAGATCGGTCGCAGACAGCCCAACAGGCCAGTATGTGACTTCATCGGTGTCTAGAATTGTTTAGGATCGTCCCGCGAGTCCTGAAAAGATGGACCGCGGGGCAACCCTCCTCTGCGACCGTACAGCAGCCGCGCGCGCCTGCCTGATCGAGCGTAAAGGTGTTTTTAGGATTTCTGAAGCCCGTTGGCTGCTTCACAGAACGCAGCGGCGTGGCTGGTTGGTGACGCCGGCCAGCGCAGCACGATGAGTCGTGTGTGCGCTGCCCGGCAGGACCGCGTGGTGCCGGAAGGCTCCGCCCAGGGACACCCTGTCCATGCGAAGAAGCATCCGGCTCCTCCGGAAGCTCCCACCTAGGAGCTGGGACAGGTTGTCTCAGGCAGCTGCAAGCGTTTGACAACGGAGCTGGGTAGTTTTGAGGTGCCCAAAACAGTGACACCATGTCCAGCTCCTGCCTCCCGGACGCTTGTGGAACCTTCCAGACCCTTTGGCTTGAAGTATAAATAGCACGCGGGCTTGTGCTTCCAAGAGACCATTTCTTAAATCGCCAGGACCAGGAGGTCATTCCTTATTTCTGCAACAGAGCCGAGCCTCGCACCGCAACCGCAATCAGTGTAACGCTTTGGCCCCAATCTTTCCGGACTATTTCTGAGACTCTCAGCATCTCATATCAGCGACAGCGTCAGGCCTCCCTCGTCACCTTCAGGTCCCAAAGGACCGCGCAGGGGCAACAGCGCCCGGCCCGCCAGCAGATCACCAGCCGCCAGCTGTACCGACACAGAGTCAGCGTAAGCGCAGCGCCTCCGATCGATAGAGCCGCCCGGGGTCAGCAGCCCGCATCCGCAACAGACCCGCAGCAGACGAGCGACGCGCTATACATATATACGTACGTGTCTGATCTTTTCTGATACCCATAGCAGACGGTAGATCACAGAACGTGACCTGACAGCAGGGCAAACCGGAACAGGGGGTTGACAGCCGTACCAGCAGTGCCAGCAGCGCCAGCCAGTCGCAAAAGCAGCAGAAGCAGCAGCCGCACCGCTCCGCCGTCAGCCAATGCAGTCGAGTGATACATATATATCTTAGATCGTACGTTCACGTGTGTACCTGGGCCCTCCACACGACCTCGCAGCGTAGCGCAGCGCAGACAGCAGCTGCCGCAGCAGACAGCAAGACAGCAGCAGCAGTCAAGCAGCAGTCAAAGTCAGCAGCAGCCGAAGCGCAGCGCAAGCAACCACCAGCGGTAGCCACTGATAGCCGTCAGCGTCAGCCGAGTACTTCACGCCCAATCTAGTCCACTCAGCAGCGAGCGACTCATCTCACAGCGCTCGCTGCCAACCCCGCCAAATCCCCCCGACATTTCTCCCTCTCCCCACTTGGGGCCCATTCCGCAGGAAGCCGCCGTCGTCAGCTGTGCCCCAGCAGTGGAACGAGTCCAAGCCGACAGACAGAGAGAGAAGACCGTCACGGGCAGCAGCGGGCAGAGGGCAGCAAGCAAGTGAGTGAGATCTATAGGGGTTTTTCCCTTCCCGCAGCTGCCGAGCAGGAGCGTGCGTGAGCACCGTCAGGCAGCAGCGCCGACCGTGGTCAGCAGCTGTAGCAGGCAGACCGCACAGCAGCAAGTGACGCGAGCGCGCGTGTGTGTGTGTGCGTCATCTTTGATCGCACACCTGCGCGAGCGAGCAGCTGCCATTGCGCAACGTTTGGCTAACGGCGACACCGACCCACTTTGTTTTGTGCTTGCATCACAAAAGGGAAGGTGAACCCCGCACGCACACGCACGCTCTGCTGCACATCTATAAGCAGCAGAGGCAGAGCACACACGTGCGTGTCGAAAGGGCGAAAGCGCACGCGCGTTCATCACGCGTCACGCGCCGAGCCCCGGGTCACGCGCCGACGTGGAACACCGCCGCACCTTTGACAAGTGCTCCGTCCTGACACCCGCACAGAGACTGCGCCTGAAAAATGAGGGCACATACAGCGTCCCGGACATCATTCTGCACGTACCGGCGGCAGGCAGAGGCCTGGCAGACAACATCCATATTGTGGAAATCAAGTACTGCAGGGACACCAACCGGCACCCCACAATTGCAGCAGCCACAGCACAGCACGCCGCGCTCCTAGCCGAACTGCAGAAGGCGCGCCGGCAGGTCCACCTCCATGTGATAACACTGGGTGTGGGGGGCGCAATCTACGCAGACATGATGAAGGAGATGGCCGACTTGGGGGTGCCCAAAGAAAAACACAAAGCTCTATTCAAGCACCTCAACCTGCACGCTTTGGAGAGCATGACAGCCGTATGGGGCCGCCGACAGCAGCTGCTGT
>NW_014013023.1:8938-10860 GCF_000611645.1 Monoraphidium neglectum
TCAGGCTGGTGTGGGGTTTGCCACTCGCTCGTTTGCCTTGACCACACATGTGCCACATCCGCGAATCTGTTGCTGAGTGCTCCCACGTGTGTTGCGAAATTCAGCTTGGCAACCCCCTCACTGGAAGGGAAATGAAGCTGCACACTCAACAAGCAAAGGGCGCTGGCGTTGCAATGCGACCGACATCGCGCGTCAAAGGAAGGTGCTCAAGGGCAATGCGCCTTGACCTGATGGTACAATGGACAGGATGCAAGGAAAACTTAATTGTTGTGTAAAAACAATTAATGATGCGAACATCCAGCTTTACAAACGAACATGGCAGTGCGGCCGACAGGTGTGACGCACGTCAGCAATGAGCCAACACTTCACATGTCGCCCCCTGGCCCGCCCGATGAGAAAGATTTAGCACCTTTGCGCAAAGCAACCGTGTTATTCTGAGATCCTTATCATTCCTGCATGGATCTTGGTGACTGCAACACCACAACAGGGCGTGCCTTGTGCCTGCGCGAAGAAGCATTGTGCACTTCTCACCGGGTGACGGGTCTGCCCAACAGCTTCTCGTACCGTAGTTGTCATGTTGCGAGCAGCACGGCGGCATACGATTATCTCAAGGAAGCTTCGTAGGTTTCCATACAGCCAGATGAAGCAGCCGACCACCTTCCTGGACTTGCCGATCTTGGCACTCGCGCAAGCCCTGACACCCACACAGGCGCTGAATCTGATTAAGGTGTGCTATTGGTCACGCATGCGTGGTGCGACACGCGCCTGGTGCTGCTCAGTTGTGCGCAGCCTCGGCGCCATGTGCTCTTGCTGCCACGCTGTGCTGCTGGCCATGCCCAGCAATGCTTCTGCGCTCACTTAGACTCTTCCTCCGCGTGGCCGCTCCCATCAACCTGCAGACATGCAGATTCTTGCGGAAAAGCGTCGACTCGGAGGCGTTTTGGCAGATCATGGCGGCGCGGCTCTGGCCGGCCCCAACGCTACGCTGCCCACACTACCCAGACTTGAAGGCGCGCATGCACGCACATGGCGCTCGCATGGATGACGATGGGTCAGCGAATGACCCCCGGCCTCATCAGTCACAACCGCCCCACCGTTACAAGCCCGCCTCGCATGCTGCGGGTGACAAGGCGCGCCTTGACGCTCGTCTTGCCTGCTTCCGTTGCTGGACCCGCACGCGTCTACTGTACTTTGAAACTGATCCCCGAGCACTCGGCTGCACCCGGCCCCGTGCTAAGTTCCCACACGCTACCAGCTCACCTTCATTGCCGTTGCAGCTTTCCTGCCCCACTGCGCCCACTTTGACGGTGCCCCAACCCCCACTTATGCCGCCCCACGCCACAACATTATGGCATGCCCGCGCCTGCCTGTGCGCCCCCGCAGACCCTGGTGTTGGACGGCAACCGCGCCAACGCTGAGCTGGCGCTCGACCTGAACGGCCTTGTCAGCGACTACCGCTTCAGGCGCCCTTCATGCTTCTCCCAGTGCCGCCTGCTGCGCCTGCTGTGGCGCTGCAGTAATGCTGGCAAGAGCTTCAGGTGCGCGGGCGGCCACCCTACTGCGAAGCGGTTCGCTGGGCGGGCCCGCCTCTGGCCGGCTGGATGCCGCATGTGCATGCATCGACCTTTCACCCCTTGATGGACGCGGCGCTGCCGCGCGGCCCCCGCAGCGCAGAATACCTTGTTCGCTGCGCCCCAAACATGCCCTCCACGCCTCCGCCCCTGCTGCGACCCTAGGTTGCTGTTTGATGCGCGCGGCGAGCGCAACCTGCGGCGGCCCTGCGACGTGCGAGGCGGCGCCTCATCGCTCGTCGTTATTGAGCTTTTGAACCCAGACGAGCCCTCGCCGGCCGAAGCCCGCCGGGCCGAGCGCGCCGCGATCGCGGCGGCGCGCCGAGCGCGCGGTGCGGCGGCTGCGGCGGT
>NW_014013023.1:11058-21798 GCF_000611645.1 Monoraphidium neglectum
GCTGCGTGCGCTGCTCGAGCGCCGCGGGGCGCAGCACCTGGCGCCGTACGTTATCTTCGGCGACGCGTACTTCGATTGGGTTGCATCGGAAGACATGGCGTGGCGAGTGCAGAGCGTTGAGGCGCAGCTGCCGGCACTGCAGCGGCTTCACGCGCAGCTGGCCGCGCGGGAGCGCCCGGGTGCCGGGACGGCGTTGGCAGGAGGGGACGGAGCGCTCGGGGCGGCGGCTGGGGGCCGCAGTGCCGGGGTCGGCTTGGCAGAGGGTGCACAGCAGCAGCAGCAGCAGCAGCAGCAGCAGCAGCAGCAGCAGCAGCAGCAGCAGCAGCAACGGGAGGATCAGCAAGCGCTGCTAGCTGTGCTGGCAAGTTACGACGCGCAGTTGCAGCAGCGGGTGCAACAAACAGATGAGCATGCGGAGCAGGTGCGCTTGGTGGCAACGCTGATGCGACAGCTGTCACTGGCTTTGGACTTATCAGCATCTCAGCAGCAGCATGAGCAGGCACAGCTGCAGTTGGATGAGCAAGCGGCAGCAGAAGCAGCGGCGGCAGAAGCAGCGGCAGAAGCGGCAGAGAGGGCGGGCGCAGCCGCGGCGGCGCACGCCGCGGAAGCCGCCGGGGCCGGAGCCGGCCCCGCCGCGCCCGGCGGCGACGCGCCGGGCCGGATGGACGCGCCGAACGTGCCGCAGCCGCCGCTGCTGCGCCGCGCTTACGGTCGGCCCTTCGCCGCGTTCCGCGCCGACGGCTTCGAGCCGGCGGCCGGCGGCAACGGGCGGCCGCCCGGCCGCTTCGCGGGCGCCCTGACCTGGGGCTGGGAGAAGGTCAATCAAATTGAGGCCCTGTTACAGGGCAGTGGGGACGACTGCGAGCCAGGCAGGGCGCCAGTGATGGTCCCGGGCGGGGCGGCCGGCGGCCGCGGCGCCCATGCGCGGCCGCAGCGGCGCCGCGTGCTGCTGTTCTGTTATGCGAACCGGCTTGAGCAGATTGGGGTGACGCCTGGTGCTGAGGAGTGGGTGGATTACACACTGGTGCCTCTGCTGGAGGTCGCGCCCGGGCAGAGTGTGCAGGACGCGTGGATGCGGTCGCCCCGGTGTGCAGGGTATGACGTGCTGGGGTCTGCCGAGGCCGCCCTGTCGGCCGAAGGTAGCGAGGCGGGACGGGCGCGGTGGGCGGGCGCCGTGCCGCGGGCGCTGTTTGAGCGCGGGTGGTATGTGTGACCCGCGTTTGCATGTGTGCGTGGATTGGCANCGGAATCGGTGGGTGACGAGGCAAGAGGCTGGCCTGTTGTATTCAGATTACAGCTTGAGACGGATGGCCGTGTGGACTTGCGCCATGCGTGCCGCCAGGTGGGCAGGCAAGTCGCCTTTACCACAGGGTGCGGCAGGGCGGGAACATGCAGCAGTGCGTCACAGTAAGCAGTCAATTGATACAGAGAGTTTTGAAGCATAAGCGACGTCGGTTGCCTTGTATTTGATCGTACTGCAATCGAACGAGCAAGGCAGCTGACTCTGACATGCGAGGACGCTTTGATGCACACCCACACAGCCGGTGCAAAGGTGCAAAGAAGTGTGAGATGCTGGTGATGCATCCCCTTGAATGCACACTCGACGCATCGGTGCGTTACAGCCGTAGCACACCGATTTCCAGTCAGCAAGCTGGCTGAAAACAAGGCAAGCCTGGCGCACATGTTCAGGCGGGCTGGTGTGCGCCGCTCGCCCGTTTGATGGGACCGCACAGCTGCCTTATGCACAGAGTTTGCTGCTGAGCACACCCAATTCGCTGTGATACGAAGGTCAGCCCTGCAACCCGCATTCTGGCAGGGAGGTGGGCTGCGCGCACAACCAGCACAGGGTGCTAGCATCCGAATGGAACAGAATCGTGTGCAGGTGCATGTTTGCAAAGGACGGTGCTACTGGCGCTGATGTGGATTGGGCAACAGGTTGTAAAGACGCTTAGAGTGTCAAGCGAATAGCACATCAATGTCCATAACCAACTTCGTAAACCAACACGGCAGCAATGCAGACAATCGTGACATCATCCACACGTCACCCACCCCTTGTCAACACCGATTTTTCCCCTTCGCAGGAACGGCATGCCGCGGCAGCCGCTGCTGGTACCCCTTAGCTGGAAGTCACTGCCCATGGAGCAGCAGGGCAGCAAGGCGGGGCCTTGACTGCAATGGGCGAATGAAGACCAGCAGCTGGCAGTCAGGGGGTTGAGGGGGGAGAGCAGCTGCTGGCCAGCAGCCCATGGTGTTTGCCCGAGTTGACAGCGCAGAAGGCAGCCCCGCCCCGCCACGGGGGCTGCAGGCCTGCAGGTCAACGTCCTGTCTAGCCGCAACCCGGCGCTCTTGCTTGCAGGTTTACAAAACACAAATGCTAGCAACTAACGGGCCCCCACCATGCAGCTTCTTCACCCACATATTGCTCCCCATGAGGGTTGTGGAGATACAACCTTGTCATCACAGCTGCATGCGCTCCTGGCGGAAGATGAGGCACAGCCACGGCACCTCGTTCGCAGCCACGCTGCAGGCGCCCCCGCCTTAGAGCAGGACGTTGAGGATGTAGATTAAACACACCTTGCTGGAGATGGGGGATGAGGGCGGGAGGCTGCATGACGAGAGGAGTGATGATGGGGGAGAGGGAGGGAGGTGGGGCGATGCCCTCCTACTTTAGGGGAAGGGAGATATGCAAAAGGTGAAAACAAGGACTGGGAGGCATGCAGGATGAATGTAGGCCTGTTGGCTTCAAGTGCCCAGGTAAAGGTGCTTTGGGGTGGAGGCACGTGTGTAAGCGTCATCGCATACACTGTGTCACTGGGTGGTTGCGCAGCTGGGTGGTTCAGCTGCTGGAGTGCGCATAGCATTCGGCCAATGAGTTGCAACCTGGGTTCTGGAGCTCCGGTTTTGAGTTGGGGTCACGGGGTCATGGGGCTTACTGCATTGCCGGCCACACCAACACATGCACTGCAAGCCTGATTGCCCACCCCTTGGCTCCATTCACGTCCCCCAGACCCCAAAGCAGACGTCCTGCCCCGCCCCCAGGCGCCCGCGCCCCCGTGCAATTTGCAGACGCGAAGCCAGATTCGGAGCAAAAGCCAAACCTGTGCATTTGCTGGCAGTCAACATTGATCAACCATGCGTCGCTCGACATGCCACACATGGCGGTCAGCCTTGGTCCAGACCCAGAACACATGTCAGGTGCGGTCAAGATGGCGTTGGATGCCGGCCGCCTTTGCTTGTCAACCTCTGTCGAAACCAGGTCAAGCGTCCACACCTTCTCTTTCTCCTGGCCAAGCGCCTTGATGTTGGTAGACCTTGCCTCGTACTTCGTCCACATACCCGTCATGGCCCAAAGCACCGTACTGGCCTGAGGAGAGGGTAAATGATTTGCAGCACGGTTTGCAAACAATGGCGCCGACAAAGTGAGGGCGCCACTCAAGATTGAAGTGCTGCAGTGCCGTAGCACACGGAGAATGGCGGGCCTAGGTTGCAGCATTGTGTCCCCACCCTGCTTTGTATGAAAGGTTGGATTTAATGTCATACTCTGTACTACCCACGATGCACGTTATTAAACTTGCAATTAAAACCGCAGCCAAACTAGTTGTGATTTCACCCGCACACCTGCCCCCCAGTTGCACGTGGCTTCGTCCATGGCCGCCGCCGCGCACGGCCCCCCATCTGCGGTGCAGCGCAGCCCGCTGAGTGGCATGTGCTTCAGGGACGGCACGCAAGGCTGATCCGCGCTGCTGGCCCTGCTGGGGCTGCTGGGGCTGCCACTGCCTGCTGGAGAAGGGCACGTGGGCCAGGGGAGGGAAGACAAGGGTCAGCTGCGACAAGGGCAGGGGTGGACAAGAATTGGGAAAATGGTGGCTTGAGGCAACTTAGGTGCACATCAAGGCTGCAAGAGCTGCTGGTGCTGCCAGGAGAGCCAGTGTCTGAAGCTACTGCTCGGGGACGGGTGCAGAACGGAGGGGTCATAGCAGGGGTCAGCTGCAAGCACAGCAGGTGCTGGCATCTGCCAAGGGTTGCATGGGAAGGGGAATTCCACGCGTTGGATGTTCAGGGTGCGTTCCAGCAACCACGACGACGCTGCGATGCCCCTCCTCAAACACCGAACCCGCGCCCTGCAGGTCTCTGTGTTATCCCCAGTTCCCCACCTGTGGCCGCGGAACCTCCGCTACTTACCACTGGTCTGGTGCTTGAGAGAGTGGGAGCAGGTGAGAACAGGCCATCTCTGCGAGGCGCAGGCGCCGAAAGGGCGGCCAGCTTGAGTTCTCAAACAGCGGCACCGGCATGCTGTTTGTCAAGAACAGTGTCATTACATACCACTGGTCGGGCTTGTGTCTGCGTCAGAGCGCCGGAACAGTGCGCGCAGTTCTTCCAGCTCCGCAGCCTGGGCGTTTGGGTCGCTTGACTCCTCGCTGAAGTCAAAATCAATCAGGCATGCCTGTGTGCAAGGGCGATTCACCGCATGGTTTGAAAGCCACGTCATGGGGTGATTGCAGCTGAGAGGGGATGGACTGGCAGGCGTGCCTGCAACTTTCAGGCCCGCCAACTTCATCAATGCGCAGTAATGAACAGGCGTAGGAGCCTGAGGGTGGGGCTCGCGCCTCTATCCAAAGGGCATGTAGTTTGCCCAATCCCCACAGCACAGCTGAATTGAAAGGCGGGCCAGGCCTAAATCTTCGAGCCTCGCACGCCCCCCCGATACTAACGCAAGGGAGACTGACCTTCCAGTGACCGTCCTCGATTGCCATTAAGATGTTCCGCGCACTGATGTCACCGTGGAGAACACCCCGGGCGTGAACTTCCCGCAATGCCTGCCAAGAGGGCACAGGGATGCAACCTTGAGTCCATGCTTAGAGCAGAAGATCCAACTGACGGTCAAGGTTTCAGGAGAGACGGGTACTACATAACATCACACGCAAGATTCCCCTGAGAGCTCCTGGTGCAGTATTTGAGCTACACAAGCGCAAAAAGCTTGAAGTCCATGCCCGCGTGCCCACCTGCTCTGCAGCATTGGCCCCGCCATACATGTCGCAGCCTGGATGCCGGCCCTCTATGATTGAGGTGGCCACAAAATAGGTGCGCCCCTCGTCCCAGAAGCCGCAGCCATACAGGACAGGAATGCAGACGCCCTGGAGTGGTCTCAGGCGGTCTGCGCAGTCGGTTGAGCCAGAAAGGGGAAGCTCGTCTCAATGCCCCCCGGGGTCATCCCAGCAACTGCGCCTGGTGAGTGTTGCACTGCGGCAGCTCGAATGGGCGGCAGGGCAATGGCTGCTTTGCTGTGTCCTGTGGGCATGGCCGCTTGGAAGCGCGTCCACACGTGGACAATGCATTGTGGCCAGGCACACTCCTGCACAGAGCGCTTGCAACAGCATGCTCCCAACTGGGGTCCCATACCATAAATTGCCACCTCCGCCTGCATCTTGGGAATCAAGTGGCTCTGCTTGGACACATCCACAGCCTTGATTGCGGCCGGCCGCCCGTAAAACCTGCAAGGGGAGAAGCGGGGGGTTTCCCAAGTCCACACACTCCCAGGTAGCTAGGGTGGCATGAGGCAGCGGTGGGGTAGGCAGCTATCATGGCACATGAGTGACCCAGTGTCAGGGCAAACCAAAAACATGCACTTGTTCACGCTGCATTGAAGCCTTTGCCAAGCTGCAGCAGCCTGCAAGCTACCATGTGCGTCACCCATGATAGTCACCTGCCCGCGAGGATGCTGCCGCACTTGCCCCATCCCAAGCACTTGTCAGCCACCACCAGAGCTGACTTGGTATGCTGCTGCTCATAGCTGTCGGTCTGCAGATCAGCACCGGCGCATCTGCCGTCTGCTGTGTACTCGTCGCCAGCTCTGCTTGGAGACATGTTGCTTGGAGAGAGGTTCCACTGCGCAGTGCTGGAGGCTGAGGCTGCTGCAGCTGGGAGGCCAGCGGGACCACCGTCCAGTGTGCCAGTACCCTCCGTGGCGCTCGCCCAAGGGCCTTCCTCCTCCTGTTTCAGCAGCACATCTGCGCATTTGCACACAGGTGTGCAGGCGCGCAGAAATCAGTTGCAGTTCTGGATCAATGAATGGCTGGCATGGTTTTGCAGTGCAGGGCACTTCCGCCGCACACACCACTTCCGCCACAAGGCATTGTGGCCAATGGCAGCAATGCTATGGGACAAGGTAGCAATGATGATGATGAGGGTACTAAGAAACCCACATTGCCTGGCTGGTGCCCTCTCTGCCAAGCTGGACCAAATGATACCCTATCACATCGTGATCACAATTGTAACAGGAGGGCATTTGCCGAGGCCGGTTGAGATCCCAGTGTCGCTTCATTCAGCTCACAGCTGCAGTTCCACCCCTGCTCACACAGAAGCATCTCCAGGAGGGTGAGGTCCTCGCCGTCGGCCTGGATGGCATCAGTAAAGGCGTATTCGTCCTGCCCCACCCGCTTGATGAAGAAGGTCCCGTTCAGGTACGTAAGAAACCCGTACCTCATGTCCTGCGCAATTATATGTGTCTTGGTGTCCTCTTGCACAAGCACAAGCGCGTGCGCACCAACATGGCACCCCAACTCAGGCCCAGCATTCTTGCCAACTGTTTTGATGACATTTGCGCTCACCCGGCCCCTCATGTACTCGCATACTTGCTGGGCGCAGCTCCAGGCCGCGGCGTCGCCAGCCTCAATGGCATCCGTGATCGATGATGTACACTTGAGCACCTTGGGCGTCTACGGTTAGATGGTTGCATACAAGGAAAAAGCAGGGAACGTGTGTGGTTGTGCCATCAAGGTGAGTGCACATGCTGGCCAACGACACCTGTCGAAGCACTTCATGCAGCACAAGGCAAGCA
Source organism: Monoraphidium neglectum (assembly GCF_000611645.1). NCBI lineage: Eukaryota > Viridiplantae > Chlorophyta > Chlorophyceae > Sphaeropleales > Selenastraceae > Monoraphidium > Monoraphidium neglectum. The sequence continues at coordinate 17,897 of NW_014013023.1, forward strand.
CAGCAACAAAGGCACGCGTGTGCAGCTGCGGTAATGATGCCGTGCAGACTATGCCAGGGCCATCAACCACATGGCGTATGACACTCGTTGCTGCAGGCTCAACAACTGCCTGCACCTTGCCCTCTCCCAGCAGGAGCACCCTGTCCGTGGAGCTGTCGCAGAACGCAAAGTCTGGCACGCCCTTCGACTGGTCCCCCCGCAGCTACTCAAAGAAGAAGGTGGCCTTGCCGACAACGCCCGTGTACATGCGGGCGATCGGCTTGCCGAAGCAGCTGACAAACCTGAAGGAGCAGAGAACGGGGCTTAGCACATCCCCCATATGCAAAACGCATGTGCTGTAGAACCAAGCCCACAGCCACAAACCCATAACCGAGACGTTGCAAGCAGCACCCGCAGGGGCAGGCGCCCCTGCTGCAGCCGCTGAGGCTGCACGCGACGGCGGCGGCGCAGCTCGCCGTGCACGTGCACCCGGACGTGGGAAAGTAGGCCTTGCATGAGGCAGAATGATGTGAAACACTCAGTGCACATAGCACATGGTCATGCCAAGTCCTCACATAGAGTTGCAGTTGGCCTTGCATCGCAGCAGCTTGCCCACTTCCCAGTCTGAGCTGAGGGGGTTGTATGAGAGCGACATGTCCCCGCACTTGTCAGTGAGGTATGATGAGATGTCCTGCTTCGTGTCAGGCACCAGAGGCCACCCCACCACCGTGCACTCTGCGTAGAGACGTTGGACGGTGCCGGAGCTGTCAACCCGGGTCTGCCAAGCGGCCGGGGCTCTGGTCTTGGTGAGCTGCCGGATGGGGTAGGGACCTGGAGTGCAGGCAGGCAGGAATTGAGAAAGCAGAGGAGCATTATTGTGCTGCGCACTCAAACATAAACCAATGCCACTTGCTAGCGTATGCACAAAGGCAGGGGCAGGGCACTCGGCCAACAATGAGAGGTTTGTGCGACATTTATGATACAAGACTTTACAAAGGATTCAACGGCGAGAGGAAAAGCAAGGGCACGGGGGGTGATGAAAGGCGGCGACATGCGAGCAGCATCTGCCGGGCCATTCAAGGCAGGCAGCCCCAAACTGCTGTCAGGTGCTTGAGCACGTTACCACAGGACTCAAAAGAGCAGCTGCGATGAGATCACACAGCTGCACCGGCAAATATTGCATGTCATATCAGAGATTTAGGCAGGCACGCCTGTGCATATTTGGGTCCCCCATCTGTATTTGGGGTGAACAACACTCAGCTGTCAGCAACAAAGTTCAACGTCAATGTGACGGGCGCCACAACGTAACGAGCCCACGTGCAACTGGTTTTCAACCCTGACCATTGTCCCCCTCCACCAAGGCCAGCGACGGCTGCGGTGGTGACCCCATGAAGCCCGAGCCCCACCCAATGACACCTTGCAAGGCGCCTCACCTGCCGCCGCTCCTGCTGCACCTGCACGTGATGAACAGGAGAGACAGATCGGTTGACGGCTGTGCGGAAGAATGGCGAAAGGCAGCACATAAGCGGGAGGTCAACAAGCAGTAGAGGTCAACAGCGTAATGGGGCGGAGGGGGAGAGCAAGCAGCATGGCATACCTGCAGGGGACGGATGAGCATGTGTTGAAGGGTGGGCAAATCGCCGCAAGCACCATTGCAGAAGCACGTGTTACCCACCTCCTGCTGCTGTGGGACGTCGGACGAAGCCCACGCAGAAGCCACGGAGCGTGCAGGGGGAGGGCGCGGGAGGGCGCAAAGCAGAGCGTCAAGGTGCTTGCAAGGTGCAGCTGGGTTTCAACCAGAATCAGCACTGACCATCAAACCCCTCCACACCCCACAGCAATGTCTGCTGAGGCCAACCCCAATGAAGCCTGAGCCCCGGCTAGATATCGGAATCGATTGCAAGATGCACTGCTGCTGCTGTGGGATGTTGGAAGAAGCAGGCGGGAGCCGCGGTGCAGGGGAAGAGCGTAAAACGGAAGGTCAAGCAAGACCGAGGACACAACACGAGGCACGCAGCACCACTGTCTGCCTACTGCTCCGGGACCACCAGAGCATGCCATGGCTCGGGCTCCCCCCCCCTCCCCCCCAAAAGAGCGAGAACCCCTCCCAGTAACATCCGTGGCAACCAGCACGCCTCCTGCTGGCGGTCCTGCACCTGGACAGCATTGACAGATCAGTTGATGGCCATGTAGAATGGTAAAGGGCAGCAAAGGTGCTGGAGGTCAGGCTGCCAATCAGCTGCCCGCTGGAAAGCGGCAACACTTTCATTCAAAGCATGCGGGCATACAACCCGTAGGTAGCGCAGGCGGTACAACATCGGCAGAGTGCAAACATGCCCGACAAAATCACCTGCTGCTGCTGTGTCGTGAATGATGCGCAGGCGAGAGCCGCGAAGGTGCAATCAAGAAGAGGGAGCACGAACAACAGAATTGGATAAAGTACCGTTGCTGCAGTGAGCCGCCCGCGAAGCCTCTTGGCATGAAAGCAGTGTCTGCAGAGCACCATTTCACTCCAAAAAGCAGCCTTACCGTCTTCTGCCTGGGAGGCCTTTAACTTGATAGCGTTTGCGTGGAGCCGGGCAACGCCAGCGGCTTCCAGGTCCTCGATGCTGGCAGCTGCCAGCTCCAACGTTGTCGTCACGTCGCGGCGCCACAGTTCCGCAGCATACCTCCCATACCCTGCCTTGACGCTTGCCAAAAAGCGCTGCAGGTCCTCCTGAGTGGCAAATTCCATAGCACCTGGCAGAAATGGCAGCCTCACACACAATTATTGCTGGCCAGCAACTGCAACTTCGGTGGTGCGCACAACAACTGCTGCAGTGGAGTGCGACAGCGCAGCACGCAGGGCGCCAGACCAGCCAAGCCCCCCATGCATGCGCGGCCTCACCTTGGCCTTGGCTAGCGTCTCCGAGCAGTCTGCTGTTTGCAGACCTAGCCCCTTTGTGAGGGACAGCAACGTATACACTCCCCTGTGATACGGTGACGGCCGACTACGACTGCAAGGTAGTTGTCGTACTTCTGTTTATTAAGATAAATCTGTAGGTCCCATTCGAAGCCACATGGATCAGCCGACCACCTTCCTGGACTTGCCGATCTTGGCACTTGCACGTGCCCTGACACCCATACAGGCGCTAAATCTAATCAAGGTGCGCTATCGGTTACGCACCCGTGGTTCGACATACGCCTGTTGCCCTGCAAAGCCTCGGCCCCATGTGCACCTGCACGTGCTGTCACCGCGCTGTGGGCCATGCACAGCACTGCTGTTGTGCTCAGCTGGACTCTTCCCTCAGTGTGGCCGTGCGGATCATTTGCAGACATGCAGGTTCTNTGCGGACCAGCGTCGATTCGGAGGTGTTTTGGCATATCCTGGCGGCGCGGCTCTGGCCGGCCCCCACACTACGCTGCCCACCCTACCCAGACCTAAAGGCGCGCATGCGCGCGCATGGCGCTTGCATGGATTGCGATTGGCCAGCGAATGCCCCAGGCCGGTCAGTTGGCATGGGCCCGAGCCTGCCTCGCGTGCTGCGGGAGACGCGGGGCACTTTGAAGCCTGCCTAGCCTGCTTCCTTTGTAGGACCACCATACGCACGCACTCAGAGACCAATCCCTGTGCACCCGCCCGTACCTGGCCCCGGCCTACATCCCGCACGCCACCAGCCCACTCTCAATGCCGTTGCGGCCCCTCGGCCTGCTCTAACGCCCCCATCTCACTTTGACCCCGCCCCTCCCCATGGCACCCACCCCCACGCTATGACACCCTGGCGTTCCCGTCGCTGTCTGTCCCCCCCCCCCAGGCCTTGGTGTTGGACGGCAACCGCGCCAACGCTGAGCTGGCGCTCGACCTTGACGGCCTCGTCAGCGACTACCGCTTCAGGCGCCCCTCATACTTCTTCCAGTGCCGCCTGCTGCGCCTGCTGTGGCGC
>NW_014013023.1:22242-25085 GCF_000611645.1 Monoraphidium neglectum
GCGGCGGCACGGGCGAGGGCTTCAGGTGCGGGAGGGGCAGCCCGCCGCGGGGCGTTTTAGCGGGCAGGGCCCGCCACTGGTCAGCCGAGTATTGCTGGCGCATGCATCGACTGCACACCGCTCGCTGGTGCCCGGGCCCCGCCGCGCACAGAACTTGTTCGGTGCGCCCCAAGCAAGCCCACGCCTCCGCCCCTGCGCCCACCCTAGGCTGCTGTTTGACGCGCGCGGCGAGCGCGACCTGCGGCCGCCCTGCGACGTGCGAGGCGGCGCCTCATCGCTCGTAGTCCTCGAGCTCTTGAACCCCGACGAGCCCCCGCCGGCCGAGCTCCGCCGCGCCGAGCGCGCGGCGATCGCGGCGGCGCGCCGAGCGCGCGGCGCGGCCAACGCGGCGGCGCTGCGGGCGCTGCTCGAGCGCCGCGGGGCACCGCACCTGGCGCCGTATGTCATCCTGGGCGACGCGTACTTGAACATGTTTGGGGCGGAGGAAATGGCGCAGCGCGTGCAGAGCGTGGAGGAGCAGCTGCCTGCTCTGCAGCTGCTGCACTCGCAGCTAATCGTGAACGAGCAGCCGGGGGCCAGGGCTGCCGCGGCAGGCGGCGACGCAGCGCTCGAGGCGGGTGAAGGGGGCCTTGATGTGGGGGGCGGCTTGGCAGAGGGTGTGCAGCAGCTGCAGCTGCTGCAACAGCAGCAGGAGCAACAGCAACAGCAACAGCAGCAGCAGGAGCAACAGCAGCAGGAGCAGCAGCAAGAGCTGCTAGCTTTGTTGGTGGACCATCACGTGGGCCTTCAGCAGCAGTTGGAGCAAACAGATGAGCGTGCGGAGCAGGTGCGCCTGGTGGCAACACTGATCCAGCAGCTGTCGCTGGCTTTGCAACTGTCAGAAGCGCAGCGGCAGCAGGAGCAGGCACAGATGCAGTTGGATGAGGAAGCGGCGGCGGCGGCGGCGGCGGCGGCAGACGCGGAGCGAGCGGCCGCAGCCGCAGGGGCGCACGCTGCGGAAGCCGCCGCGATTGGAGCCGGGCTCGCCGCGCCCGGCGGCGACGCGCCGGGCCCGACGGGCGCGCCGCACGTGCCGCAGCCGCTGCTGCTGCGCCGCGCGTACGCGCGGCCCGCCGCCGCGTTCCGCACCGACCGATTTGAGCCGACGGCCGGCGGCGACGGCCGGCCGCCCGGGCGCTTCGCGGGTGCTCTTGTCTGGGGCCCGGACAAGGCGAAGCGAATCACAGACCTTTTAGAGGGCCGCGGCAGCTGCTGCGAGGCGGGCGGCGCGGCGGCGGGCGGCCCAGGCGAGGCGTGCGGCGGCTGCGGCGCGGCGGCGCCGCCGCCGCGGCGCCGCGTGCTGATGTTCTGTTATGTGAACCGGCTCGAGCAGATTGGGGTGACGCCTGGGGCTGAGGAGTGGGTGGATTACACACTGGTGCCTCTGCTGGAGGTTGCGCCTGGGCAGAGTGTGCGGGACGCGTGGATGGGGTCGCTGCGGTGCGGAGGGTATGACGTTCTGGGGTCCGCCGAGGCCGCCCTTGCGGCCGAGGGCCCGGAGGCGCGACGGGCGCGGTGGGCGGGCGCCGTGCCGCGGGCGCTGTTTGAGCGCGGGTGGTATGTGTAGCCCCCGTTTGCGCGTGTGCGGATTGGCATCGGTGGGTGAAGAGGCGGGCCTGTTGTAATGGGATTTCTGCTCGGAGCGGATGGCCGCGCGGACTTGCGCCATGCGCGCTGCCAGGTGGGCAAGCAAGTCGCCTTCACCACAGGGTGCGGCAGGGCGCGAACATGCAGCAGTGCGTCGCAGCCAGTGTTCAATTGGTTGTCTAGTGTAATCACCACGGCTTGCACTGTCATCTAGCCGAGATTTGCTGCGCGCTCGATCGAGAAGCGCTGAAAGAGTCTGGATCATATCAGCGACACGACCTCCGCTTTGGACCCACAGTATAGCAGAGGTTAAATGCAGCTGTATACAAGGATTAATGGGGCCCTGGCCCGCGGGAGGCGGGCTGTGGCTGTAAGCCATCAGCAGCGCTACTCAAGGGTCATCCCAGCGGCCCTGAACATGCCCGGGATACCGACAAAAGTTGATATAGGTTCGGTAGTTGGCATCGATTCGGCGCCCGAGGTCGACACTGATAACTTGCGCTCCGTTCGGGTGCGCCCGCGCTGGGCTGCTGGGCTGTGCTGTGCGTGGGGGCGCGTGGTGGCTGCCTTAGGGGAGTGGCACCACACCACGCGAACGCGGCACGCCCGCAGCCGCCATCCCAGTGCAGACGCCATACCTGAGAGTCGCAGCAATTAGCTAGTTGGACGCCCGCCTGCGCCGCAGCTGCTGCGTTCTGCATGCCGGCCAGACCACCGCAATCCGTTCCGACCACACGGCCCCAGCCGTCAGAGGCCCCGACCACCCCTTTACTAACACCCACGCCCCACGCGCACGCTTCCTATGTGCAGGCCGTCAGCTACGTCAGCCGCCGCCGCCTGGATGACGCCGATTTTGACCCAGACGCGGTGGACGAGGAGGGGCTGCCGCTGGTGTACAATGAGCAGCGCATCGCAGCGTTCTGGAGCGGGCGCCCCGGGGAACTGGCGGGAAGGTGCGCGGGCTGCTCGGGACCCCACCGCCGGCACGGGGCGGGGCGACGATTTGGGCAAAGCTCGGCGGCGGCTCTCGTGAGCCCAGCGCGGACCGCACGCGGCTGCTTGCGCTGCGGTGGGCGCCCCCCCCTGCGAGAACACCCCTCGTACCTTCGGCCGGTGCGGCCTGGGCGGCGGCGGATCGCACAAGCCCCTCGCATCTCCAACCCTACACCACCCCTCCACCCCTGCTCACCAATGACCCCTCCACCCCTGCCCCCGAC
>NW_014013022.1:0-7842 GCF_000611645.1 Monoraphidium neglectum
TCTCTCTTACAACCTTCCCCCCTTCCCCCTCCCAAAAAATATCAAGGTGGGCGCTGCGACGGAGGCTGAGCTTGAGGACCGCAAGCTGCGCATTGAGGACGCCAAGAACGCCACCTTTGCCGCCGTCGAGGAGGGCGTCGTGCCGGGCGGCGGCGCCGCGCTGCTGCACCTCTCGGAGCTCGTCCCCGCGTTCAGGGAGACCCTCGAGAACGAGGAGGAGCGCCTGGGGGCCGACATAGTCATGAAGGCGCTGCGCGCGCCCTGCCGCATCATCGCCGAGAACGCGGGCGTGGAGGGCGAGGTGGTCGTGCAGAGGCTGCTGGGCCAGCCCTTTGCCATGGGCTACAACGCGATGACCGACAGCGTGGAGGACCTGCTGGCGTCGGGCGTCATCGACCCCGCCAAGGTGACGCGCAACGGCCTGCAGAACAGCTGCTCCATCGCAGGCATCATGCTGACCACGCAGGCCGTCATGGTCGAGCGGACCAGGTCGGGGGCCGCGCCCGGCGGCATGGGCGCGGCCGGCATGCCCAGCGGGCTGTCCATCTAAGACGGCGGTTGGGACGGCGCCTCGGGCGGCCGCGCTGCGCCGGCCGCATTGGCCGGCAGCAGGGAGCGGTCAAGAGGCGTTCGCCGACCATGGGATGCCGATCAAACATATAAACGCGCAAGCACCGGCCGGCGCACCATCTACGGTATCTCTGTGCCCCCCACCGCCTTTCGCGTGCTCGCAACCAAGGCGCTGCCGCTGCCTGGCCTGCCGCCGGCAGCTTTGCAGGGCCGTGGCCCCTGGCTCTGCGCTGACCCAGGGCACGCGCTTCTCAGTCTAGGCAGGTGGCAAGCGCTCTCCCTTTCAATGACTCGCACAATTGTGTTGTGTATGCGGATTGTAACTCTCGCCTCATTATGTTACAGCTCAGCAGCTGTGTACCTGGGGTCGCAGCTGCCTGCCTGGCGCCCCAGGGGCAGAATGCAGCGGCAGGTCCGCTCAGATAGACAGACAAGCGTTTGACTCCGGGCATCTTCCGCACTTGAATGTGCAGCAGCGCTTACGATGCGACGTTTCAGCAGCAAGCCGCCAATACACCCGCGGCGACATTTTCTGTGTGTGCGCATCCGAAATGGGGCTAGGGCCATCCAGCTGACCATCAGAAATGGGGCTAGGGCCCTCGAGCTTACCAGTGCCGCAGCCTGCTGCAGCGCCAACAGCGTCGCAGACAGCAGCTGCGGGGCTCGACAGCTCTGGCGCCAGATCCTGGCCAGCGGCGCACACGCAGACTATGCTGCACTTGCACGGGGTTGGCATGGTGCCACTGCACTCCTTTGCGTTTGGACAGAGCCGAGACGCTCTCCACTGCCGGGTTTTGCTGCCAAAACAGAAGGCAACACTTCTCACTCTCTCTACTCAGATGCCGGCACCTAACGCTTGACCGCCCTTTTCGCCCACATGCGCGGCCACCACCTGTGCATTTGGCTGCCTGCTGGTGGGCACGTGCTGCGCCCCATCTAGGGGTGTGCCTCCTTGCCGGCCCTCAGCTCCTTGCACGCCGCCCTGTGGCCCCCGCCTCGCCAGTGCTGCCGCTGACAGTCAGAGCCGCAGTAGCTGTTGGGTGTGTTGAGCGGTACGGAGGCAGTGGGTTGTCATGCACAGGGGGCAGGGTGTGTGGGAGGAGTGCATGTCCCAGGGAGGAGTTGCTAGGCCGCTGCAGGTAAGTGTGTCGTGCAAGGCCTCTGCGGCGCAGAGGGGCGCCGGGGCCTGCAATCATGATGAAAAGCAAGACAGGATCCATGATCCATGCATGCATGCCACCCTTGACACCCAGCCTGCGCGCCGCCAACCCCTCGCCGTGTCCACCCGCTCACCTGACAGCAAAGCACCCCGAGCACGTGGTGAGGGCCCGCCCCTCCTTGGTGCGCGCGGCCCCACACTGCGCACACACCGCCCTTGCCCCCGCCTGTGCCACATTCTTTGCAGAGGACGCCTGCTGAAGCAGGCCACTTGCGCCGCCGTCGGAGCTGCACGTGGGGTCGCTGGAAACCGCGGCCAGCCCAACACGCTGCTCCGCTGCGGCTGGTTCTGCGCAGCCCCGGCCGCTTCCCGGCCGCTGGCTGATAGCGTCGCGCTCCGATGGCACCGCTGCTGCCTTCGCCCCTGCCACTGTCTTTGGCAGGACGCTACCTGCTGGGGTGGCGCCGCTTTCAACCCCCTGAGTCAGTATCCTCAGTGCAGCAGCTGCCGCCTGACGCGCCACGGTCTCCGACTCGTCATCAGCCCCGCTGCCACTGCCAGCCTTGATGCGCCAGCGCAGGGCCCTGGCCGCCGCCTCCCGCAGCTGAGTGCTGCCCGCCGCCGCGCCATCCCCGCCCCGGCCCCCTGCCCCATCCTTCGCGCCCGCGGCACCCGCCTTTGTGCGCTTGCCGCGTGCGAGCGCGGCGAGCAGCAGGCAGGCGCGGGAGGGCGGCGGCAGCCTGTCATCCCCTGTTCCGGACGCGCCGGCGAGGATGCTTGCTGCCTTCGCCAAAATCTGCAGGTCAGCCATCACACCACCTCCGCCGCCTGCTGCGCAGCCCCCGCCGCCGCCGCCGCCGCGTTCCCGGTCGGCCGCCATCGTCGCGCGGCGCGCCAGGGCCGGGAGGAGCTGCGGCTGCTGAGCTGCCAGGGCGGCGAGCAGCTGCGGCGGCAGCTGCGGACGGCCGTTGACGAAGCGCTCGAGGCAGTCCAGGGCCCCTGACACAAGGGTGGGGTTGTCTGTGGATTCGTGTTGCTGCCTCGGGGCCATCCTTGAGGGCGGCGACGATCCGGAAGCGACACCATCGGCCCCTGATCCCGCGCGCGCCGATGCTGCACCTCGCGACACAGCACCCATGGCCCCTGGTCCCGCACGCGCCACCCCTGGTTTCAACGAGGCAGCCGACGAGCTTGGATTCAGCCCCTGTTCAATTAGAGCGACCGCGTCAGCCAGGTCACCCAAAATTTCACTGGCGCTGAACCGCGCAGGCCTCGTCTTCCCATTTGCCGCCGATTTTGCGGCAGACAAGCACTTGAAAAGTTTTGCCTCTGCCAGACCCAGTGCTGGGTTGCCGGATGTCGCGCCAGCTGATGGACCCTCCAATGCTGATGCTGCTGACGGCTGATCCGGGCCGCGGATGACACGCGACAGAAGCTTGAGCGCAGGAGCCATCACCGCTGGCAGCTGCCCAGCTGATTCTGCTCCGTCCCTGCTGCCCACCCCGCCCTCGCAGCCGAGCACGGGCAGCCAGCCAGGCGAGAGCACGACGCATGCCGCCTGCACGGCTGTGGAAAAATCGGGCGGATTCCCCGGCAAGTTGCTTGTCTGGGCCGCGCTGGGCGGCGGCAGCTCTGCGCCTTCCCGCACAAGCTGTTCCAGGGCCGCCAGTCCGCCGAGCCCCACCACCTCCGCCGCGTGCCCGTTGGCCGCCGCCGTTGCGAGCAGGCAGCACGCCGGGCCGGCGACGCAGGGGCCACCGCGCCTCCGCACGGCCGCGACAAGCGTCGCAATGGCGCCCGGGCAGGCTGCCACGTCGACCCCCCAAGAAGCGGCCGTCATGAGCGTCCCAGCGACCTGCGCCGCGACGAACGCGCCGCTGCTCTGCGTCAGCATCAGGCAGCCGCGCAGAACGGCGTGGCGTGCTGGTGTCCCCACAGCGGGGTCGCGGCAGGGGCCGTTCCAGAGGGCGGTCAGCAAGGCTGCGGCCGCATCCTCCCTGCCGTCAAGCCGGCCTTTTCCTATGCCCCGGTCCACGCGGGCAGCGGCCAGCACATTGGCCATGAGGGCGGGGCCCGCTACGATCGAGGCCCCCGCCACATCGGGACTGGCCTGCACCAGCGCCGTGGCCGCCCACAGCGCGTTTGCCACCTGCCGCGCGCCGCCGCCGCGACCGCCGCCGGCGTCGCCGCCAGCCGCGGCGCGCGCACAGCAGGCGGCGCCGGCGGCGCGCAGGTGCGCATCAGGGGGCGGTGGGCCTATGAGCGCCGCACACACATGCTTGATGGCGCCCGAGCGCTTGCCCGCCAGGATGCGGAACAGGTCAAAGGTAGATTCCGCCAGAGCAGCTTCGCTCGTGTCAGCCATCAACGGCAGCAGCGCCGCCACGGCTCCAGGCGTCGATGCCACAGCCGCCTCGGCCGCGTCGATTGTCTCGGTCGCCTCGTCCAAAGCCCCGGGCTGACCGTGCGGCACGCAGGTGATGGAGAGCACTGTCGCAAGCGCGTCTGCGGCCGCAGCGGCGGTGGCCCGCAGCTGCGCGGCGCGCGGGGGCTTTGCTGGGAGGCGGCCGTGCAGCGCCCTGGCGCAGGCGGCCAGACGAGACGACAGGTGCCTTGGTTTGGGGTTTGGTTTGCGGCGATGGTTGGACAGGTGAGAAGGCAGCACGCAGCTGCGACAGCCAACAGCTCCCAAGCCATGCAGCGCAGGCTGTACCCAGCACCCAGTTTGGTCGCCCTCAACATGAACATCATGCATGCAAACCCACCCTGACACAACCACACCCAGTCGCAGCCGCTTTATCTTTTGCAAAAGGCGCGTTTTTTCTCAGCACGCAACACTCCCGATCCGTCGCCGCCGAGGCCACTCCCACGCACCTGATCAGTGGCAAGTCTGCGGCCATCCTCCAACAGTAATCTTTGCAGCCGCAGGCAAGGGCCTTCAGGGCGCATAGGGCGTCTGCCTCGGCCTGCAAGAGTGCACAGGAAGGGTAATGGGCGTTCGGGCTGGGGTCCACCTCATGTGCCGGTGCTCTCAATGCGATGTCGTCATCGCTGACGACCAGTGATAGGCACCGACTGATCTTGAGGGCCGGCATCACCACTTGTGCACAAACGCGTGTGTGACAGGAACTCACATGGGGGCAGGAGCGAGTGACCTGCAGGATGCTGGAGGTGCCGCCTGGTGCCGACAGCACCGCCTGGATGCACGCGTCGCGCTGCCAGCCGCTGGCGCTGCCGCCGCCGCTGGGCTCGCGATCGACGTTGGCGCTGCTGCTCCCGCCGCCATCGTCATTGTTCCCACACTCGCTCGCTATTTTCAAATTTAAAGCTGTCAGGCACCTGCTGAGGGCGATCAAGGCCCACCCCTGGCAAGGGCCGAGGCGCTGGGCTGCTGCACAAAGCAGAGCCAGATCATCCTGGTGCGTGCGGGAGCTGATCACGGATTCTACGTCAAACGCGTAGTTGATCCTGCACGCTTCAGCGTCCCCGCGTGACAGGGCTTCGAGCAGGGGTTGCCGGGGGCTTGAGGTTCCCATCGGATGCGCGCGCGTCGACAATGATCTCAAGCGGCGTCGAGTTCTGTTGTGAAGCGATGTGAAACCGATCACCGATCAGCAACGATTCGATGACCTCTATTTGACCCGATAGTGCAACGCGAGCCGATCAGGCGTGCAGTTATTGTCACCGCTCCGCCTGCTGTTGGGATGCGCACAGCAAGTTGCGCCCGGCGGGGTACGCACAGCTTTGACCAAGGTACACAGCGGTGTCCAGACACACGCATGCATGCAGCACAGGCAGGTGTCGGCTTCAGGGGTGAGCTCGTGCAGGTGATGCATCGCTGAAGGCACCCGGGTCCCGACCCAGCACATCGGAGCAGCGCTGGGCGGTTGCTGGTGGCATGCATCGCTGCTGGTGCGGCTGCGACGTTACATGCGTGCCAGCGCTGCAGTGCTTGTCTTCGGTTCCATGCTTGGGTTGATGCTTACAGGTGGAGGGCATGCGCGTCAAAGGAGGGGCCGGAGCAGAGCAAAGCGCCCCGCCGGGACGAGGAATAGGTCAAAAAGGTCTCCCAAGCGCTTGGCCGTAGCTGCCTCGATACCAGGGCAGCCACCCTAGACATGCTTGCAGCCGCGCTCTTGCCCTTGCTCGCGGCCACTCCTGGTCCTCGCAAGCAGGCGGCAGACACGCCGCGCCCGGGCCGCAATCCCCGTCGAGCGTCGCCCGGCCCCTCAGCACGGTGACGTCATCGCGCCGTCACGCGCCGTCGCGCGCGATGAGCTCCAGCATGGCCTCCACCGCGGGGTGCCCCCCCAGGTCCAGCCCCGGGTCCTCCACCTTGGCGGCCAACGCCGCGTCCACCGCGCGCCGCAGCCGCGCAAACAGCACCGCGCCGCGCGCCCGCAGCCGCAGGCGCGCCCAGCCGTCGAGCAGCACCTCGCCGGCGGCGTGCAGCACCTCGAGGCGCGCGGCGCAGAGCAGCAGGGCGTAGTGTCCGACCATGGAGACCTCGCGGACGAAGCGCTTGCTGGTCTGCACCATCTCGGTGAACAGCGCCCAGCCCGTCTGAGGGAGGGGGGAGTGTTGGGCGGAGGGATTGGAGAGAGAGGGTGGCAACGTTGCGGCGGAAGCACTGGGACTACTTTGCGTGCATGTACATGTGTGCATGCGTGTGTGTGTGTGTGTGTGTGTGCGCATGCCTGTGTGCGTGTGTGTGTGTGCGCATGCCTGTGTGCGTGTGTGTGCGCGCATGCATGCACAAGTACATGCTTAGGAAGCTGAACCCTAGCCAGCCGGCGTGAGTGACACACCTCAGAACCCCAAATCGCCGGCCTCGCTTGCAAGCGGAAATCAACCACCTGACGCCGGGCACACGAGCCAGCAGCAAGCACAAGCATTGACGCGCGAGGCCCCGCCGGGCCGCGCCCACCTTGTAGCCACCCGCCGCAAAGCACACGCTCGCCGGGTGCACGAACACGCGCCCCAGCTGCCTCTCAAACAGCTTGACCTCGCGCGCGTCGGCGTCCACCCTGAAGGCACCGCCCTCCACCTGGGCGTAGCGCTTGGGCTCCTCCACGCGCAGGATGGACGGGTAGAAGCCTGGTGGGCAGTGGTGGTGGTGGTGGGGGGTGTATGCGGTTGCGGTAAGATTCGAGGGAGATGGGCCAGGTGTGATACGCACCAGTATTTGACAATATGGTGTTGTGGAACAAAAACAACCACGGGGAGGGCTTGTTGAGCGGACTTTGTGATGGAGAGAATGCCTGAAACATGGCTCCTGAGATGGGAGGTGTCACCCGTAATCGGAGGCTGCTCTAGTCCCGCACCGACCCCCCGCCTCGCCCGCCGCGCCCCCAACCCCGCCCCACCCGCGCAGAGCGCCGCCTTGATCATCCGCGAGTTGCCCGAGAACTCGTCGGGGCCCCCTGTTGCCGCCGCCATAAACCCATACGCCTCCGCCACACCGCCGCCCGCCTTGCTGCCTGCGCCGCCGCCGCCCTTGCCGCCGCCCGCGGAGCGCATCTCGTGTACATACCACTCTGGCAGGAAGCCCAGCGACGCCAGGGTGCGGGCAAAGTCGGCGCGGCCGGCCGCGATGGCGTCCATCGCCTGGCAGGGTTTGAACGGGTGGTGGTGCGGGCAGCTTGCGACAGGCAGGTGACTGCCAGGCCGCCCGCGGCGCTGGCCTGCAGGCCCGCCCTCCTGGCCAACGCAAAACATGAATTGTTCGGGTCTGGCTGAGCACTATCAGGCTGCATATGCACATGCAGCCTGATGAAGGCCACACTGCACACTGCTGCCATTCAGGATACACAATCCTTAACCCCAAGCCCCAAACCCCGAGCCCTGATCCCACCCACCCCACCTGGTCGCTGAGGAAATTGCGCCCAGAGAACTCCGCCGCCGCCCGCCGCCCGCCCCCGCGCCGCGCCGCCTCCCACCCCGCAAACGCCGCCACCAGCGCCAGGTGGTCAGACCTGTAGTCATAGGCCGCCGGCGCCAGCGCGCGGCGCGCGGCCTCGGCCTCGGCCCGCTTGTCGTGGGGGGACACGAACACGGAGCGGCCGTGGGCGCGGGCGGCGGCGATGGTCAGCATGGGGCCGGCGCACCTGCGG
>NW_014013022.1:8755-12066 GCF_000611645.1 Monoraphidium neglectum
GGGGGAGGGGCCGCGGGCGGCCGTGCGTGCGTTCATAATTGAGTCAAGGGCGGTCAGGTCAGGTCTGGGAGACATCAGGGGCTGCTTGACCACGACAACACCCCCATGATCCTCCGTTTGCGATCCCCGTATGGGCAATCCCCGTCTGCTGCACAGTGACGTCAGCGTGGGGCCCCGCGGCTCCGCCGTGGCACGGCCGCAAAGCGGAAGCCCAAGTGCTGCCCTCTACCTCCTCAGGAATCCCTCCACCCCCCCCCCAGAGGGCCCTAAACCCTAAACCCCACCTCAGCATGCAGCCGTAGATCAGCGCCTTGCCGTCCTTCGCGTCCATCGGCATCGCGGTCAGGTGCCGCCCCAGCGCCGTCAGCGCCTGCCCGGCTGGTGCAAGCGCGCCGAGCGCGGTCAGCCGCGCGACGGCCGCCTCGGCTGCCGCGGGGTCGGGCGGCGTCAGCAGCTCCCCCAGCACGTCCTGCAGCCGCTCCTCCGCCACAGCTCCTCCCCCTGTTTCGCCTGCTGCTGCTGCTGCTGCTGCTGCTGCTGCTGCTGCTGCTGCTGATGATGATGATGATGATGATGATGGCGGTGCGGTGGCTGCTGCGATGTCTGCAAGTGCGGCCTTTGCCGAGAGGCACAGCTGCTCCAGGGGCACTCTCAGGACCTCCGGGGCCTGCTGCGGCGCCAGGCAGCCCCAGAAGTCGCGCGCCAGCAGGCGGAAGCAGCAGCCGGGGCGCACGCGGCCGGCGCGGCCGCGGCGCTGCTGGGCGGCGGCCTGGCTGACCCAGCCCTCCTGCAGGCGGGAGAGGCCCTTCTCGGCATCGTAGCTGGGGGAGGGGGAAGGTCGGGCAGGGGGGTTGCAAAGGGGAGGTGAGAAGGGACGCGACAGACCTCAAAACCAGGGAATGAGGTGGGATTCCCAGGCAGGGACCTGAGAATCAGCACTTTGATGGTGCGACAACCCTCTTCCTCAGGAATGCTGCCAGAGGCCGCGGGCGCCACCGCATCAGCGGGCAAGCGGGCGGCTGCCAGGTCTTTGGTGCGAAGGTTCGGGAGTGAAGTTCCCTATGCATCTCTTGCCGACCACGTCAAACGTCAGGTCCCAGGGCGCACCCTCCCTTCAGAACGGCCATTGTTCCTCCCTGCTGCAACATCCCATGAAATGGCGGCCCCAGGCGCACCCACCCCGTCTCCTTGACGCGGCCGGTGTCGATGACGGCCACAACGTCGTCAATCGTGATGCTGGTCTCGGCCACTGCCAGGGCGCGGCGCGAGTTTGCAGGGGGCGCGTGTGCGTCATGGCGTGTGCATCAGCAATATCAGTGCATCTCGTGTGTGGAGCACCTGAGGCCCAGCCAGACAAGTCATGGGCGTCCGGCTGCACGGTTGCAGTGACTGACACCAACCATCTTCGCAGACGTGCGTCAGCCAGACCCCCGAAACTGCCTGAAGCCTGCCCTCAGGCGCCGACCCGCTTAAATTTGCCCAGGATCTTGCCCCCAGCTCGCCCACACCCACCGTTTGTCGCGCACACGATCTTGACGACGCCCCGCCCCGCGCGCTCAAACACCCGCGCTTGCGCGCCCGCCGGCAGCGACCCGTGCAGCGGCAGGACGCGCAGCGAGGCGCCCGCGGCGGCGGCGGCCAGCTTGGGGCTGCCCTGCAGCTGGCGTACCAGGCGGTCGATCTCGGGGGCGCCAGGCATGAACACCAGGATGGCTCCTGCCTCCGCGTCCCGGCCGCGCGACGGCGCAAGCGCGCCGGGCGGCGCGTCCCGCCAGCCCTGGCAATTTCGTGCATTGCAGGTAGGGCCGGGCGCGGACGTCGGTGCGGCACGCGCGATTTTCTCAGGGCTATCGGTGCGTCGGAAGCCCCGCAGGGGTGTTGCAACATGGCCACGGCAAGCGCTGCCCATCGCGCTGCCGGTTGCCAACCCCTGCACGCGCCCAACGCTGGAATGAGAGGCCCACCTGAAGCATGGCTGCGGGCCCATCGCGCTGCGTGCGCCCCACTATGTGGGCCACCAGCAGCTCTATCAAGTCGTAGTTGACTAAGCTGGCGTCCATCAGCTCAACACTCCTCATGACGTCAGCGCTGTACTGCTCCCCCGCGGCGCCGCCGACCCCAGCCGCCCCGCCGCCGCCGGCCGCGGCGCCGACGCCGCTGCTGCTGCTGCTCGAGGCGCCGTCAGCCTGAGGGTCCTCGTCAGGCTCATCCCAGCCCAAGGCTGACTCATCATCGTCGCCGACAACCCCCGCCACCTGCTGCTGCTGTTGCTGCTGCGCCGCTGCGCCCGCGGCAGCGCCCCTGGCGCCGCCATTGGGCCCCGAGTCCGCCTTTGGCAGCTTGCGCTTTGCCCAGCGCGACCCGGGGCCGACCCTGAAGCCGGTGGCGGCCAGGGCGTCTTCCAGCCACAGCTCCCTCACCGGGTGGGTGAAGCCCGGGATGGTCAGGCAGCTGACAGCCAGGCCGCGCCGCGCAGCTGCGCCGCGCTTGCCGCCGCTGCCGAAGACGACCTGTGGCAGGTGAGGGGTTGTAAGGGGAGACAGCTGGTGTCAGGGCGGATGCAGCGGGGTTGAATGTTATGAAAGCTGGGGAGCAACTGCTTGGGGCCATGACCTCAAAGCCGTGATATGCTTCAATAGCTTGTTTTTCTGGCTGCTTACTTTGTTGCTTATTCTGTTTCTTGACGCCTGCTGCACGCGGACGCCTCAGATGCGGCAGCACTGCGACCGCGTGGGGCGCTTTCCCCTGCCACGGCTGACGGCACCATCTTTTGCCCAACACCCGGTGCCACCCCCAGGCACCGTTTGCAGGCCGTCCTTTCGCCCTGAAGCACGTCCTCCCACCTTTCTGAAGTACCCAGCAAACAGCTCAGCATCCGCAGTCGCCGACATCAGCAGCAGCTTGGGCGGCGGCCCCGCGCCCCCGCCACCCGCGGCCGCGGCCCTGCGTGCGAGCAGGCGCCTGAGCAGCAGCAGCAGCAGGTCTGACTCGCAGCCCCTCTCGTGGACCTCGTCCAGCACCAGGTGGGTGACGCCGGTCAGGTCGGGGTCGGCCATCAGGCGCCGCAGCAGGATGCCTTTTTTTGAAGAGGGGGGAGCGTGTTGGGGCGAGGCGAGGTTGCAGCAATGTAGCGGCGTGGGATTGAGGGGACTGGACCAGGATCAGGTTGCCACGTTCAGCTGTGACATACAGCAGCTGTGTTGACCACAATTGACTCCGCGTGGAGCATCCCACACCCATTACCCCACCTGATTCCACCCTGCTGGCTGCCCCTCACCCCGCCCCTCCGGCCCCCCTCTCCCCACCCACCC
>NW_014013022.1:12542-19615 GCF_000611645.1 Monoraphidium neglectum
CTCCCCACCCACCCGTCGTGCAGAACAGCAGCCGCGTGCGCGCCGACGTTTTGTTGTCCAGCCGCACGCTGTACCCCACCACGCCGCCCAGCTCCTCCCCCCGCTCCGCCGCCACGCGCGCCGCCAGGCCGGTGGCGGCGATGCGGCGCGGCTGCGTCACAATGATGCTGGTGGCGCCCCCCATGGAGCGGTCCACGGCGTCCTCCAGCAGGTACTGCGGCACCTGCTCGGTGGTTGGCAGTTGGGAGTTGGCGTTTGGTTATTGGTGGTTGATGTTGGGTCAGTCACTGGGAGCAAGAATCAGGAAGGGGGGACCGGTGTTTGCTGGGGCCGCAGGTGGCTGAGGGGAGTGCGGGTGCTTGGTGCAGGGCCCGGCAAGAGCTGCAGGATAACGCGTCAGCGCACGTAAGTTGGTTTGGACGGTCCACTGGCGCAAGTGCCCCCCATCCCCGCCCGGGCCGAGCCCAGCCGAGCCCTGGCGCCCTTGCACCTGCGTCGACTTGCCGCAGCCCGTCGCGCCGCTTATGACCAGGACGTCGCTGCCCGCCGCGGCCGCCAGCAGCTCGCCGCGCTTGGCGGCCGCGGGCAGTGCGGCGCGGGTCGCGCGCATCGACGCGTGGCCGGGGTCCAACTGTTTTGAACGGGCCGGATACATCAGCGCCAGGCGAGTGCGGGCGTGGAGGGGAGGGTGCGTGTGAGCAGTTGTCGCGTGTGAGTGTGTTGCATCCAGGTGTGACGGTGTGGGGCACGGGGGGTATGGCTGCGAGCGAGCCGGGAGGCAGACCAACTGACAGAGCTCGCCACAGTCCAGACTGCAGGAGCCCGCTGTCCCCTGCAGTCAGCGCCTGCCTCTAGGCGCCGCCTCATGGCGCTGCCCCACAGGCATGACCACACCGCGCCCAGGCCCACCTTGAGCCGCTCCGCATCCCGCAGCAGCCGCTGGCTCTCCGCCGCCACCACCTCCGGCGACGGCCGCGCGACGTACCGCTGCCGCCGCGGCGCCGCGGCGCCGCGCGCGGCCGCGGACGCCCGCGCCTCCTCCACCCGCCGCTGCTGCTCCGACTTGCCGTCCCCCACGCCGCCGCCTGCGTCTGCAGCCTCGGCCTCGGCCGCCGCCTTCAGCGGCTTGTCGTACGGCGGCGGCGCGCGCGCCCTGCTGCTACGGCTGCCGCCGCTGGCCGCCGCGGTCAGCAGCGCCTCCCCCTCCTCCTCCAGCGCCTCGGACAGCGCGACAGCCAGGTCGTGCGCCGCGCTGTGCCCGCCCGCCGCGAGGCGCGCCGCCTCGGACGCGAGGCGCGCAGTCAGCGCCAGCCGCGCGGCCGGGCTGAGGCGCGCGCAGGTCACGGCCACGGCCGGGGGGACGTCCGGATAGGACGCCGCCGCGGCGGCGCCGCCGCCGCCGGCGGCCGCAGCTGTATCAGGCGGGCACAGGATGTGTAACTCGACCTTATCCCGGGCCTCTGGCCAGTCGACAGAGATCACCGCGCGCCACGGCTCGGGATACGCCACCTCGCGCCCGTATATCGCCTCCAGAACTTCCCGCTCCTCCCCCCACGCCGCCGGCCGCGCCGCCCGCTCTGCGCCCGGCCCGCGGCAGGCTGCTGCAAGCGCTTCCGCCGCCGCCCCCGCGCCGGCCGAGTCCCCGTCGCCGGCCGAGCGCGCGAGGAGGGCGGCGAAGAGCGACGCGAGCGCGGCGGGCAGCGACCCGGAGGCGCCCTGCAGCGCTGCCAGCGCGTGGTCTAGGGGGTAGCCGTGTTCCAGCAGGGCCGCCACTGTGGGGTCCTCCAGGGCCGCCGCGGACGCCGCTTTGGCGGCAGCGGCCTCGGCGGCGGCGGCGGCGGCCGCGGCGCGCGGGGCGGAGAGGCCGGCGTCGGCGGTGCGGACGACGGAGATGGTGCTGGAGGCGCCTGGGATGGCGTGAAATGGGGGTGGTTCACGAGTCAATAAGTACAGTAGCTGTGTGGGTCGCCGGTCGAGTGTGAGGTTGTGTAGAATGGCAACGAGCTCCACACTCGCGAGTGTGGTCGGGTCGGGCCATCGCTGCGCTGCGGCCATGCAGACCGCAGCCGCAGCGAGCCCACCCACCGCCCTGGCCGCGCACGCCGCACCCACCCGGCGCAAAGGCGCGCGGCAGCCGGTCCTCCGGCAGGCTGAGGCACAGCCAGTCCAGCGCCGCCGGCAGCGCCGCGTCCGCGCCGCCCGCCGCGCCGACCGCCTTGACCGCCGCCGCCGCGTCGCGCTCGGCGAAGCCCATTCGCTGCAGCTCCCGCGCGAGCGCCCGCGCGTCCTCGGCCGCCGCCTCGTCATCATCCTCTTCATCATCCTCGTCCTCGTCGTCGCTCCAAGGGCCGTCGTATCCGTCCCTCAAATCCCCATCGTCCTCGCCGCCCAGCCCCGCCCCTATCGAGCCGTCCAGCCCGCGCAGCAGCGCTTCGATGCGCCGCCGCTGGTCCTCAGACATGACGACCGCGGCGGCGCCGCGGCGCTCCGCGGCGGCCTTGCGGGCGGCGGCGCGCTCGCGCTTCTGCGCGGCCTTCCCGGCCGCCGCTGCGCGCTTGGCCTCGCGCTGGGCCGCCTGCGGCGGTGAGCAAGGGGATGGCAGCAGGAGGCGCAGCATAACGTGCCTTGTTTGACAGCATTGCAGCGGCGTAAGGGATGAAGGTGGGAGTGTTTCCAGCGGTTTCAACATGCACAGCAAACCGGCCTGCCATGAGACAAGGTGACCAGATTCGACCCACCGGCAGATGAACAGCCCTGCTGCATCATTGCCCGAAAAATGCCATGACTGAAGCAGTGACTGGGCTCCCGCGGCCGCGGCGCCGCTCACCTTCTCCCCCAGCTCCCGCCACACCATGCGGTACCGCGCCGGCAGTACATAGTCCAGCGCCCGATCGCCCTGCACCGCGTGCAGCGCCGCCACCGCGCCGCGCTGCGCCGCCTCGTCAGCGTCGGGCGCCGCCAGCGAGGCGTCCAGGAAGACCACCACGTCGCGGTCTGACACGCCCTTGGGGTCTGGCAGCACGACCTTGCAGGCGTGCTGGCCGCCGGGGGCGTGCTGCGTCACGTACCGCGGCTTGGGGCGCTTCTGGCGCAGGCACCACTCGTGGAGCAGCAGCTTCGGGCTCTTCTCGTCAAAGTATCCGCCCCGCGCCCCTACGTCCATCATCTGCTTGTCGCTGAAGCCGCCGCCGCCCGCCGCGCCGCTGCTCCCGGGCCGCGCGCCGGGCGCCGCGGGCGGCTTGCCGGCGCCGGCCGATGCGGCAGCCGCGGCGGCCGCGGATGCGACCGCCTTGCCGGGGCCGCCGGCCGTGCCTGGGCGGCTAGGGGGCTTGCTGCTGCTCCCGCTGCTGCCAGAGCCGCCGACGCCACCGGGGCCTGGTTGCTGCGGGGCCGACGACGTGGATGCGCCGCCATCGCCGCCGCCCTCGCTGCCTCCACCGGGCTGGTCTGTATGCTGCTTTGCTATGTGATCCTTAAGTCGCCCGCTCTGCTTGAAGATGCGGTCGCAGTGGGGGCAGGGCAGCTCCTCGCCGCGCTTGTCGATGATGGAGGGGCCCTTGGCGCCACCGCCGCCGCCAGAGCTGCGTTTTTGGGTGTGGATGTCGTGGGAGAGTGGAGGGAGTGGCGACTACTATCCAAACAATGAACATCGCTACACCCATGACAAACTTGCTGCACAGGCCAAGCGATACTGAGGTGAAACTTGCATCAGGGGGCCTGCAGAATGAACACCTGCAGAATGAACACCAGCAGCTGCACTGCTGCTGGTGGCGGACGGCTGGTGCCCGCGGCATGTGCACCGGCAGCGCTGGCTCGTCATCAGTGACTATAAAACTTCTGATATTTCATCCCACCTGAAGACCTTTGCGGCGGCCTTCTTCGCCTCCCTATTCTTGATGCCCCCCATCCTGGGCCCCGATCTAGCAGCAACTACGAGAAGCGCGGTTTTGAAGCGTCAAGTCCATCAAACTCAATTACAAATTTGCAACAAGTCCTTCACAGTGGGCACCATACGGTAGTCCCTCGATCGAGCTCTTTGTTGCGAAGCTGCGTCCCTGGGGCTTTACGGCACGAGGGCGATACACAGCTTGACAGTCTTATGCTGGATCCTGAAGTCGTGGTCTCCACAGCCTCTGCTTAGGGCGCAGCCAGGGTCAAACCTTGTCAACGTGCGGTGTGACGCAGCGGTGGCACTACCGCTGCCCCGACCCACGCCGGTGGTACCCACACCCAGGCGCCGCTGAGGTAGAACTGTGGTGCCGAGGTAGCAGTGTGTTCCATTCCCGGCGAAGGAGCACGACGCATCTGGCGCGGCAGCATGGCGTCTGCAGCTGCGAGAGAGCGGTACGCGCGCAAGAACGAGGCCGAGGACCTGCGGCGCGCCTTTGCCTTCCTGGACCGCAAGGTGGGTGCCGGGAGCCTTGACACAAGTGCAGAATCAGAAATTTGAATCCAGGCACCCGCCCAGCTGCCTGCGATGCAGTATGTGAGCCGCGGCTGCGTTACCAAAACGCAGCTTCGCAACGGCAGCGTCGCCGCCCCGCGGCCGCCCCAGGGTGACGGCCGCATCGACCCCGAGGAGCTGAACGCGGTGTTTGCGGCGCTGGGCCACCGCCCCAAGCGCGGCGAGGTGGACGACCTGCTGTGGGAGGTGGACGAGGACTGCGACGGCGCGGTCAACTGGTGAGGCCGGCAGACGCACGTTGCTCACCGATTTTTCCACGATTGATGCGGTGGCCCTTTGCTGCAGTTACTGGCTCTCATGCAAGTGCTGGCGCAGCTTGCAGCTCCTCAAAATGAAATCGTGCAGATGACAGTTCGTAGTGTTCAAGCGCGTTTGGGATGGTGAAGAGAGCGGTGAGGGCTGCTGGACTGAGGTGACTCACCCCGCAACGCCCTGCACGTCGCATCTTTCCGCAACCTAAAACGGTGGCACCCCCCGCATCTCTCAGGGCTGAGTTCCAGCGTCTGTACCGCCGCTGCCGCGAGGACTCTGCCGGCACCGAGCCGCGCGGCCTCTTCAACGTGGTCGAGTTCGTGATGCACGACCGCGAGGGCGCAGGTGGGACGCCTGCAGTGCCACGGGGACTCCTCGGTGTTTCTCACCCGCATGTCCCCCGCGTCCATCAGGTGGCTGCGTTCTCCGCGCCCACACGCCAACGCACGCACGCGTGCGCGTGTGTGCTGCCCCTCCCACGGACGCGTGGACACAGTGTCATGCGTGCGCGCCCCCTTGTCACTCCTTCTCAAATCGTGCCGCCCCCCCCCCCCCCAGGCTCCATCAGTCTGGAGGAGGCCATGCAGATCACGTACCTGCGCCACGGCCGCGCCCAGCTTGACGCCAAGCTGGAGGAGGTGTTTAGCACCAGCGACCTCAACAGCGGCAAGACATTAGGCCTCACGGAGTTCATGAGCTGCCTGCACACAAACCAGGTGCGCAGCCTGCTGAGCCGCGTGACGGCGAAGACCTACAGGCCGCTCGGGGCGGCTGGGGCAGCCGCAACGGGCAGCATGAGCGGCGGCGGCGGCGGGCAGCAGGCGGCGGCTAGGGGCTAGGGTTCGTCGGCGCCGTTGCATTTGTAACGATGCGGCTTTTGGGCATTACAGCGGTGTGTGTTGGGCAGTGACTGAGCAGCGAATTTTGCACAGGCGGAAGTCAGCGGTGACAGGATAAAGGAAGGCACCAGCGACACTACATGTATCCACTCTAGACGGCCCACGTTGGTCGACCCTCGTCACTTTGTGCATGCTACGACAGAGTTTTATCTGTATCCAAATAGTGCGTCAGGAAAACGCGCACACCACGGCTGAACTTGCTGGCGGCACCCGTGGGCGCAAGTGTCCAACGGTACACTCCCCCGCAGCGCTAGCACACGTCAAAAAAATCATGGGTCCCAGTAGATCTGATCCGGGTGCTCTCCTGCGAGGTTGATGAGGACAGGGGCATGAGTTTGAAAGGGCTCTACGAAACAATGGCACAAGCCGGTGCTGATGCGCATCAACGTCGTCCCAGTCATGACGCCTGCAGACGTACCAAGCATGAGTCCGCGC
Source organism: Monoraphidium neglectum (assembly GCF_000611645.1). NCBI lineage: Eukaryota > Viridiplantae > Chlorophyta > Chlorophyceae > Sphaeropleales > Selenastraceae > Monoraphidium > Monoraphidium neglectum. The sequence goes on from NW_014013022.1 coordinate 18,594, forward strand.
GCCCACCTAGCCACCGCTGCCCCCGCTGCGCGCGCAGCAGCCAGGTGGGGTCGTCCAGCAGCAGCTCCCGCGCGGGCCGGCCGGGTATGAGGCGCCCCAGCGTGCCCAGCACGTCCTCGACGCAGTCCGGCTCCAAAAACAGCCACGTCTCACCCACCAGCCTGCAGGCGGTCGCGCGGCACGGGGCCGGGGGGGGGGATTGCAGTGTGAGGAGGGGCAGGTGTGCGAATCCTGGCCGGCTGGCTCAAGGGTCGGCGTGCCTGCTCTGGAGGCTGCCTGGTGGGCCCCTGCCAGTGCCCCTTCCTACCGCCCCAGTCCACCTCGGCAGCAGGGCGCCCCTGGTCTCGAGGATGCTGATGCATCCGCCCGCCATCCACCCGCCCACCAGCTGGCCTGGCGGTCGTCGACGGCCATCAGCCGCCTCAGCGCCGCCACAGCCGCCCTCAGCTCGTCCTCCCCCTTGAGCAGCACCTGGGGCGCGGCCGCCACGACCGCGCTGATGTTGGCGCTGGGCAGCAGCTCTCGCAGCGCGATCATGCGGCCTGGTCGCGACATGGTGAGGACGTGCTGGGTGCGTTGGAGGAATACTAAACCAGCGCCATGACTTGGGCAGGCCGTCTGCGCTTCTGAGGGCATGCACGTCGGCAACAACACTGCCAGCAGAAATCCAACGCAACCCGGAGGCGCAACAGCAGCAGCATTGGCAGCAACGGCGGCGGCGGGGTGGTGGCAGCTGCAGTAGCAGCAGCAGCAGTGGTGGCAGCAGCCGGACAACCAAGACCTGCCACCTACCCGGCAGCTGCTCCAGGTCCCTCACGAGCGGCGCCACGAGCTGCGGCCGCAGCGACGCCAGCCGCGTGCCGATGTCTGGCAGGAGGGCGGCCAGCTGGTCGAGGCGGGCCTCCATCTTACTAAATGGCATTTTCAATTCCTGGGCTGCCGTCAGGGCCACCAAGCGGGCCTGCCGGGTTTTGGGGAGGTTGAGTGCATAGTGGGGGGCAGCACAACACAAGGGGGGAGGG
>NW_014013022.1:19744-20837 GCF_000611645.1 Monoraphidium neglectum
GGGTTTTGGGGAGGTTGAGTGCATAGTGGGGGGCAGCACAACACAAGGGGGGAGGGGGGAAGCGCTGCTTTTCAATGCGAGATGATCCTTCCCCGGTGTCGAGGGTCCTCAGATGGCGCTCACCTTGTTGGCCTCTGTCCACTCGGTCTCGCGCTCCCGCAGGTCAAATGTCAGGTTCCAAGGTGCCGCCGCACGCCCCGTGACGCCGCCATCAGCTGCGCCCGCAGCGGGAGCGCTTGGCCGCACCCGGCGCCGCCGCACTTGTCGTCGCCATGCTGAGGGGACCTTGCAGCTACGGCAACAACGCACGGTATGCTGCAGAATTGGCTGTGCTAGGCTTGCGAAGTGCGCCATCGGTGATTGCCTGCGTGTGTCGGGAGCCCGAGGGTTCAACGCTGTATCAATGACAGAGACTTCGATCTTTTGCGAAGTGCCTCAAAAACTCGTTTGCAGAGGTGCTAGGCAGAGCTTCACAAAACAAGCACGCCGCGTGCGCGCTGGTCAGCAGCGTCCTCGTCGTGCTGGTTGTGTCCCTTGGTGTTGTCTGTGCTGCGGCATACCGTAGTGGCAAGAGCCCTCACAGGCGTTCGACTCGTTCAAGAGCTTGCGTGCGCTGAGGCGCAGCCTCATGTGTACATTGCTTGTGCATGCGAATTCCCCCACGGGCACTGAGCTGTCCTACCCTCACTCAGTCGACACATCCCAGCTCAACCCCCAGGTGTCAACTTTTAGGTTTGACATGACATCGGATCAGTACCACGCCGTTGCAAAGCAAAGCAAGTTACATTCAAACACTGAGAAAACGCGCCGCCCCCCCAGATCACAACACCGCCATCCCCGAGCTCAGCGGCTCCCACGCCATCCGCCGCTGCTCATGCTGACACCTGCGGCCCACCCACCCTCGTCCGACATCCCCAACCACTCGCCCACGGCGCCCGCGGGGCTCAGGGGCTCGGGGTGTCACGGCGCCGGTGGCGGCGCGGCGAGCGCGAGCGGCTGCGCGAGCGGCGCCTCTCTGCGGCCTTGGGCTCCTCCTCCCTGGCCGGAGGCGGGCTCCTCTCGGCCCTGTGACGGGCGGGCACGAGAACGGGGG
>NW_014013022.1:21795-22434 GCF_000611645.1 Monoraphidium neglectum
GAAGAGGGGGGAAGGGGATTGCTTATTTGGAGACACTTATTTGGAGACGCTCATTGGGTCCAAGACCGGCGCAGGGAACGCTCTGGCATTGGCAAACTCGGCCGCAAGAGACGTACGGCCGGCTGAGTGCTCAATTCTAATGACCAGTGCAAACAACAGGCTCGCCCTGAACACCAGGACCAGCGGGGCAGGCCCCCGGCCCCTGTGCACGCGCGAGCGCGCGCGCTCACTTGCGTGGCGGGCTGGCCTCGCGGCCCTTGCCCGCGTCAGGGGCGCGCTTGCGCTCCTCGACCTTGGCGGGCGAACGGCTGCGCCGGCGGCGCTCCGGGCTGCGCTTGCGGGCAGGGGAGCTGCCGGTGCGATAGCAGGAATCGGGCGCAGGCGGGGAGCCAGCTGTGAGCGCATGGAGCAGGAAGGAACCTGATGATACAGCCCGGCCGCCACGCACCTGCAGGGATTGTCCCTGCTGCACCCACGGCAGGGCATGTATCAAAGACAGATGCGTGGAACGCTCCCCTCCCGTTGTTCACCCCCTCACCTGCCGCCACGGCCGCGGTCGTCGCGCTCCCTAGGGCGCTCCCTGTCGCGGCCCCCGTCCCGACCACCGTCGTATTCGCGGCCGCCGCCGCCGCCCCCGCC
>NW_014013022.1:23003-26258 GCF_000611645.1 Monoraphidium neglectum
CCGCCGTAGCCGCCGCCGCCGCCGCCCCCATAGCCGCCAAAGCCACCCCCGTAACCACCCCCACCCCACCCGCCGGGCGGCCCGTAGCCCTGCGGCCCGTAGCCGGGCGGAGGGCCCCACGCGCCGGGCGGTGCGTCGTAGCCGCCTCCGCCGCCGAAGCGGCCCATGCCGCCACCGCCGCCGCCGCCGCGGCCGGGGCGGCCGCCGCGGCCGCGGCTGATCTCCACGCGCCAGCCGTTGTGGCCGTCCAGCCTTTTGACGGCCTCCTCCGCATCCTTCAGGTTCTGTGAGAGGGCGATGACAACAGGGGGTTGAGGTGGGCGCAGGTGATGAGGTGTCGCGAGGGGCGCTTCGTATGTGGCCGCGGGAGGTTTGTCGGAGGCAGACACGGCGGGGCAGAGGCCGCAACATCCAGCGCCGCGCCCTGCTGCCGCACGCCTCCTTTCGACCCACCTCAAAGGTGACAAAGCCTGGAGGGGGAGGCGCGTTGACGCAAGGCGAGCGGCAGGCCGGTCCCAGCGGCAGCGGCGATGCGGGTGCGGCGATCGGATTAGGTAGAGGGACACACACGGGGGCGGCCCACGGCGAGACGCGGCGCCGCCGCTACTGGCTCGGGCGCGTCGGAATCTCCGCAGAGAGGGGGACGTCGCGGCGCGTCGCGTCGCGGCGAGGCGCAGGCAGGCGGCGCGTCGTGTCGCGGCGTGGCGACAAGGGGCCGGCTGGCCGATGAATGAGTGGTGCGTGAGTGCGTGCTGGCCCCACGGCGCGCGCCGGGTGCGCCAGCGGTAGGCCAAGCCAGGGCGCGTGGGGGCTGGTTGTGTCGCCGGCGTGGCGCCGCCGTATGGGGCTGCCATGCGGCGCGGCAGGGTCGCCCAACACACGGCTGAAGTCGTCTGCAGAGCCGACCCTGCCCGCCGTCGCCCGCCGCCGGCGCAGAGTGCTCAGCCCGCCGCCCGCCACCTGCAGGCTCTCGGCCCCGCCGGCGGCGCCCACCCACCAAAGCCGCCGGGCTTCCGCGCGATCCAAACGTCCTGCAGCCGACCAAAGCGCCCAAATGCGTCCTCCACCTGCGGCGGGGGTGGGCAGCGGTAATGGGGCCCTTCAGGAACTGCAGCACGGGTGGCCCCTGAAAAATGGACGACACACTAAGGAGCGCCACAGAAAATGCTCTGCCCCGTGCCGCCATGGCTGCATGCCAGATCGGGCGCAGCGCAAAGCAGCAGCCGCAGCCGCTGCTGGCGCCGCTGTCCCCACCCCATCGGCCGGTTGTGAACCCGTTCGCCCCGCGCTAGCGACGCCCTCACATCTCTATCAGGTATGGAAGGGTCTTGAAACCCGACGTACACCCTTGTGCCCATGATGCTGAGCGGGTGTGATCTAAAGGGTTGCAGGCAGCCAACAGGAGGCTGACAAGTTGAAGTTGTGTTCACAAAGAACTAACAGCAGGACCCAGACGTTGAAGACTGGACAGCCCGCACGTTGGGCATGCAAGGATTTCGGGCTTCGGGAGGGAGCCGGATGGAAGCGAGGCCGCACGAGCAGGAAAGCCAGGCTCCATCAAAGACGGCGTTTTGTTCCGGCAACCGCTAGTTTTGCGTAGTGGCGCTCCCGGCATGCGCTGCACCCGCGATCCTAGCCTCGGCCCAAACCTGTATGATATCTCGCCTCACTGCAGAGAGTTCAGCAACCTCCTCCATTTGCAGCGGCCCGCTCCAGGGAGGCTCAAGCGTCGCATATCAAGGGTTGCGGCGTGTGAACGAGCTCAAGAGCCTGCGATTACGCTGATACTGCAGGGTGCGCTGACTGGTTGGCGACATGGGAACAGAGAGGTATTCACGCCCGCAGCCTGGCGGACGCGACCGCATTGTTCCTGGTGTTGGCCTATCTGGGTAAGCGCAGATGATGTGCAAGGGCTACGGTAGGCAAGCTGGATTTCCGACCAAGGCAGCTGTAAAGCACGCTCCCCCGCCCTTGCCACCACACTCAAACCTCATCGTCATGGGGCCTGAGTGCGGGTGGCCAGCTGCTGCACTCCCTCTCCCTCCCCTCCCATCGCTTTGCACATGCGCACCCCAAGACGCAGGCAGCCTCCCTGTGTAGATTCGCCTCATACAATAGAGCAAACACATGTGTTCGGCCCAGCTTACCTTCGCCCCCCGACCATGTCCCTTCCGCCGCTGCTTTTTTGTGAAGGGAATCGTGTGGGTTAGTTCCTCATGCCGCTGCACAAACAACCTGTGCTACATGTCTATGACACCCATCTTAGTACGGCAGCTTCCTTTGACGCAAAAAAATTGGCGTGCCATCACAAGGAAAGAGGCCGTTTGGTCGCCTGCTGCGCATGTTTCGTGTACCGTATGCAGCAGCTGTGCAACCTATCAGGCTGTATGAGGTCGTGTATGCGCGTGCACAGCCGTGGCGGGGTACAAGTTTTCAAGTCATTTCCATGGCCGGCCACCGTCGTGATTTGAGCATTGCAACAAATCGCACCCCGCATGCTCCCCTGTTGTACGACACCTCACCACTGCTGTCCGTTGTTGGGTCCAAAATGTCACTCGCTGTCGCAATGGCGTGCCGGGCTCTCCTGTTTAGTGCCCTGATCGTGCTCGCCGCGGCACAGCTGCCCAACCTCAGAGTTGGGCTGCCCCCGGACACGGATGCAAACAAGAGGCTAGATATGCAGAGCGGCTACCCACTCGTGGTGAGCCTGTGTTTGCAGTTTAGGGTGTACGCGGTGGAGCTCGGGTGATCCCGTTCGCGCGTGTGTCTCCATGACCGACTCGGGCGCAATTTTCAAAGTCAAACACTTGACATGCTTTGGCGGGCGTGGAAGCAGTGGCAACTGTGCTCGCATCTCGCGAAAGCAGCGCTGCATCGCGCCGCCGGCTTCGCTGAGCTCAAATCGCAGCGGCGTGCGCGTATCAAACGGGCCGCGAGATGCAGCCCGCTGGTCTTTCATTCGCAGAATAGCGAATGGTGCAGCTCGAGCCTGTGCAGCACGCGATGCGTCACCCGGCCGCGCGTTGACCGCTGCCCTGAGCCCGGCAGTCCGCCCCCGTCCGCACCCGGTATGGCACTAGCTCGGCCACACAGCGCGCACCTTCCCACCCCTCTTCGGCCCGCAACGATCATGCGCTATACTTGCCACGTCCAGACACCCACCACACACAGACAGTTGCACCGCACAACCCCAACCTCCACGTCAACCGCCCATCGCGCCCAATCCCCACTCGGCCTGTCGCCACAACCGCCCCC